>NW_025110596.1:274326-406803 GCF_011392965.1 Frieseomelitta varia | reverse complement strand
TTTTTTTTATTGTTGTGCAGTACACAGAGAGCATTGTGAAACGTAATTGGGTTTTAAAATCCCGTTCTAGTTGCAGCTTCTGTTGCATATACTGTCCGGTCAGGGGCACCCACGCATTGTACACTTAATGTATAAATTATACATTTAAATTTATTGGAAAGTTTATTTCTCACTTGACAATAACCTCGATTTTTTAAATTTATTATATCTCTTGCGCTGGAATGATGTGCCGCGCGTCGAGAACTTTTTGTTCCAAAATTGCAATATTTTCTCAATTTTAAGTATATTTAAGTATAACCCAGGCAAAGCAAATAATAAATTTATTACTTCTCAATCATTTCTATCCAGTGATGTCATACGATACCGACGAGTTCGAAAAGAAAGCGACGAATTATTGTGCACGGGCTTGGTCACTCGTTATGGTCCGCAATCGGTTGCCAGCGCAAGTGGTTAAATATAAACGGGTAAGAATGATCGTTCTGAATTGAATTTTTTTTTTTCTTTTCAATTTTTTTTATACCATACATACACACTATGGCGTGTATGAAAATATTCTGATCTTCTTCTATGCGACGTTCAGTTCATTATAAAGACGACAGTGACATTGTATCTTCGTTCCTGATTGTTCTTTATTACGCAATACGAGATGTTTTTTTTTCAACGATGTGTACTTCTGCAAGAGGTTTCATCTTCGAAGAATGAAGATTCTTTGGACTTTGTGACATGACGCCATCGTGACGAAGAATGTAAATGTTGTAGGAAATTGGAGGCTTGAACTTTCTGTGATGGATTTATAAATGCTTCACACGTGTGTAACGATATAACAGGCCTAAGAAACCGTTATACGTAGTTGGTTGGATTCGATACGACGTTACATTTGCCATGTCAAATAACTGTCTCCTTTTTATGCAAAAGTCGTTCGTTTAATAAATCTTGAATAAGCCTTTCTATTTATAAGGCTGAACATCACTGGACAAACACTGTCTGCGTGTTAAAGGAGTGGTTTAAAAATAAGATCATTCAATCTCCAGTAACAGACTCCGGTGCTCTTTGTGAAAAGATGCGCAGACGATACAACGTCTCGATGTTGCGCGTGACCATGAGGTTCCGGATGTACTTACGCATAGAACAAGACTACCAAGTGATGTACAGAATAAAATAGAAACACGTAGTGCCTATAAACGTGGATTGGTTAACGTATTTCAAAGCAATATCTAACATTATGTATCTTGTATAAGTAATATTTAATTCAGTTTAATTTAATGTAATTTAAATTGATTTCATTTACAATTCATGTCATGCAAATATTTAGTGATAATACGAAATTTTTTTTTCTTAGACAAATAAGGATATCTTCGATACTGCTAGAGCGATTAAAATGATCAATTTCATAAGATGTGTTTTTAAAGATATCAATGATTTTTCGTAGAGTGTACAAAATTTATATTTGTCGACGAAATCACGAGGCATTCGAAATAAAAAAAATGTCTTCTTTTTCTTCTTTTTCAAAAAAAAAAAAAAAAAACTATACAATTATCTCGAATCTTTGTTCGAGAGGAAGACCTTCTAACGAATTCTTTTGTTTTTGAGGCCGAGTCCAGTTCGATGAAACTTGGCCACCGACCAACTTTCACGTTCGTCGTGTATTATTATCGGAAGTATTGTTATCTGGCCTGAAGTGTACAGCCATTGTTCCCGTACACGCGGACGGATACAAGAGCCCGCACTAGACTTTCGCCGGATGATGATGCTGTGGCGCCAAAGGATGACCCTTCGACGTTTGTTTCAAAGTCGGCCGCGTGAACGAGATCGAGATAGTGCATGTTACACACTGATCCATATTTGTCGAAAATATACTCGGAAAAAAAATTTCCCGAGTGAAATAATCGGGGGGGGGGGGGGGGGGAGTTAATAACCATCCCTTGTAACCTAAACTTCTTTTACGCGGATGTGAAAGAATTTTATATCAGAAGAACGCAATTTCTAATCGATAATAAAGTATCGATTTATCTCATTATTTTTGCACCTTTCTGCAGGACAAAATTTTGAAAATTCTGAAAGATCCGAGTAGATTGTTTAATTATTAACCAATGAAGGTTTACCTTCGTTTTCATGTACCACCTTCATATCCACAACTGGAAACTGTAAACTTTCAACTTATAAATTATAAGAAACGCCACATTGGTAGAAACGTACGTTCCAAATATATATCTCCATAAAAATACATACACAGTCACAATTATGTTATCGTATAATTCTTATAAATCCCTTTCTTTCAAATTGATGTTAAAAATTATTTAGAAATTATCGCTATTATCGGCGTCGTCAAAAGAAAAGGAAAACAGACATAAAAATGAGTAACTCAATGAATTCGAAACATGTACATTGTATGAACCTCCGTGCATGACATACCACCAAGAGCACTATGTAATTACCAATGCATTATCAAATGCATATTACGTGAACGATTATATAATATCAAATGCACGGCTATAACATGGTACAACGTATCACATCCGATCCCAGCCATAAACCGGCATCGTAATTGTCTTAATTGCACGTGTCTGTTCTTTTTATCTGGTTAGTACTTTAGTACTCCATCATTCACGAAACGAATCGTAAAGATTTGAATCTGCGCGTCTACTCTACGCTCGACAGGCGTATACGGGCGGTTCTACAGATCGTTGGCCATCTGCCAAAGATCGTGGAATTGTTTTAATTCTTACTTTACGTAAGAACAGAGAGAAAGAGAGAGAGAGAGAGAGAGAGAGAGAGAGAGAGACAGAGAAAGAGAAAAGGTGAATTTCAAATATATTTTATCGATCGTCCGAAAATAATTTCGCCGTGAAAATCGCGTTTTATCTCTCGAAAACATATTACTTTTTAATCTCTGGCGATAAACACGACCGACGCGCGATAGTGATCGAATCGTTAACCGAATTTCACTATTGAAAATTTCACTTCGCGATTATCGACACGACTGTTTGTTCGTCGACTTGATTTGAGAATGTTAGCTGTTGTAAGGGGAGGATGGATTTTTCGGAGGACGAAAGTTACGAGGCTTCTCGAACAGTGGATTTATTTATTTAATTGCTTTTTAATGAATTCTTGGCTTATTAATTCCTTGTTCATTTCGCAGCTTTTGATTTCACGAATATCATAAACACGCGAGAGACGTGAAGATGTGAAGAATATGTCAGAGTGTAGAATATACATTCTATTATAGAGTGTAAATTATAGATTCTATTATTATGTAATAATATTCTATTATTGATTGTATTATGTTCTATCTGTAATAGAATATAATAAGATAATATAATTTAAAAATCTATATATAATAGACTATAATAAAATATAATATAATATAATAATACAGTAATAGATTTTGAATATCATGATACTAATATTGTTGTAAATAATACGAATAATGTCGTTATTGGAATTATGTGCTGTGATAACTAGAACCTTTATTAGAATATCACCATAGAAATTATCCCCTAAATACAAGGGGATTTCAATTGTAAGATAATATCTGCTACTCTGTCTCTGTGTTTATACTAATTGTAATTATTTCTCAATTACTTCCCCTCTAATGATTAATTTAACTGTTTTATCTCGTTAATGAAAATCGTCTTGCGCGTTAAATTTCTATCTTTGAGAAATTATCGAAAAGACGAGAAAAAGAAAAGAAAAAAATGAAATTTCCGTTTGTCACTCCATGCGTAGAAACTTTCATTCGAATGTGTTCACCAGCAGATCTCGAGATTCTCAAACGTGACTACTGTTTGTCGCAGTGGCGAATGAAATTTTATCAGATGACGCGGTCACGTGTAGTAAACCGAAGTCTGGGTGATTAACGCAGGCACTTGCTTGCTACAGGTCGATTCGCGATCCGTCTAGGAATAGTGCAACACAATGGAGTCAACGAGGATTTCCACGATCAGTCGACAATACGTTGCGCAACTTTCACAGTCGTCGATGTACATACATACATCACTGCCAAGAAACTACACCGATAGACACAACTGGTTTGTCGTTAGATTCATTTGCATTCAGATAACTAACTTGCTGACTAATGCGAGTCAGATTGATGCGCGATGCAATCGCGATTGCCAATCGAATTTGTTTTAACCTTCTGCAAATTGGAATTGTAGCTAGCCACTGAGAAGATTCTGACTAATTCCTCTTCGGGCAGTTGTGGTAAGCTGCTCAGCGAAATAACATCGTCCTCCGCGGAATTTAACTTTCCACATGCTTTTTTGAAGACTTTTTCCTTCTCCTCCAACAGCAGCACATTTTCTTCGTAATAATTTGTACTGCTTATCCTACTCCCTTAATGGCAGGCTGGCAACTTTTAGGAAAGTATCGCCGTTATATACCATCATCATTGCTTCTTGCATTCTTCGCCAACTGGATCCAAAGTCAGTTTATCCCAGATTTTTGTTGTCGTCGGATTGGGCCTCTCGGTAATGCTGGATTCATCATGTAGAGGAGTGAAGAAGAGAGGAAGGAAGGTCCCCTCTACAAACTCGTTCTTCCATTCCTTCATTGAATACTTCCGTTACAGAACAGGAGAGAAACACTATAGCCAGGATTCGAACCTGGGCCTTCGCCGTGGTAGCTAATTACCACAGCGCTGATAGTTCTATAAGATTCTGACTAATTGCAAACTGTTTATCCTGTTAATTACAGGATATTCGTATTATGCCCCTCTCAAATGACAGAAAGATAGAAAAGCACAAAGAATTGTACCTTTTTTTCTTTTCTTTTTTATATGTAACGCGGTTCAATTTTTCATTCTCTGACAGAAGACAACTACTTATATATTACTTTATTATATATTATATTTTATATATATATATTATTCCATTTTATATATATTATTATTATATATTATATTTTATATATATCATACATTTTACAAATAGAACATGCAGCAAAAGATGTATAAAAAGCTACCCAGTTGTCGCGAGTTCTGTGATTCTGATCAATCTATAAACAATGCATCGTACTTAACATCTCCTCGTAACAACCATAGATAGAAAGTTTCTAGCGCAACAAAACCGGACCTATTTCACGTGCATGCCGGAACGAGAAGACTTTAAAGCACACTTCCGTGGCAAAGTTCGCGAAAGAACTTTTCGGTGAAAAGTTTATCTACTGAGATATAGAAGCAAAGTAACAGGGGCCACGGGCCACGCTATTTCTTAACAACTATGAAACAAACGCATTACGAAGTGGGTCGCCGCTCGTTTTAAAGTGATAGAAAAATGGCATTGTTACGCAGCGCTGTATAAATAACGGGATATAGGAGCAAGTATCTCTCGGGCGATCCCTTTTGCGTTTTCTATGCTATTGTGCTGGTCGGGAATAACCCAGGACTAAGCCAAGTGTCATTATTCCTCGTGGCGACAACAATGAAAAGTTCGCGCGAAAATTGGCAACTCGATTCGCACGATTCTCACGGATCGCGTTCAATTTGGAACGCATTTTCGGAAATTATTATTTCACTCATTGTGTGTGATGTGTATATATATATAGATAGGATCTGTGAAGGAGATAAAGTTTTCAAAAGCGGTAATGGCGAGGGATTGACGTGATTTTTCTTTGCTCGTGAAAGAAGAGGTCGCAACCGAGTAAACGTAAATCTTCATTCTCGCAGAAAAGATAAGATATAATATAAATAAAACGGCAAATTGTCACGTGAATGAACATGACAATTGTTAGTCAAATTAAAATTTGATCTGAAAAACATCGTGATAACGGATCTCAAAATATAAAAAATGTATCTTTTTAAATCCTATACTACCGAAAAAAAAAAAATATATAATTTTTCATGAGGCGATTAGTTGAATTTACGAGCAAGCATTTATTCGCTTATTATACATCGTAGAAATATTTTTTTAGATCTCGCTGATGTCAATGGTAATACAAGAAATCTCAGAGTGGTGTGATTTGAAATGAAGTATGCACGATTCAAACTTTGATACACAGAATGGTCTAACACACTATTCTAGTATAGAGAATATTAGTGTATGTAATTAAAAAATGTGTATCGTACCAAAAATATCACAATGTTTGTTCTCGAAACAAATTATATATCATTTTGCGCAAACAAACGCCGTTTACCGTTTTTTATACGCCTGCCGTCATTTCTCACTTTCTCGTTTTAAATTATAAATTTTATTTTCTAATAAGCCTCTTGTTTTTGCCAGTGCATTCGTCCGTGATATACAATCTGGCGTAAATACAAGATAAGAAGAATAGGAAGAGATCAGTGAACCAAGGTCTTTTCTTTATTTTTTTGTCCTATCTCCCTTTTTTTCTGCTTTCAATATCTCTTTTGTTTCTCTTATTGCTGTTAAAAATTATCATTATCGTCATTCATCTCGGAAGGAACAGAGCTATTTTATATTTCATCCTTTTCTTCACAGACACCACGTCGTTTATCAACAGGAATAGAAACATTTTTTTACGAAATCGGAGATACAATTGCGAACAGACGAAGTTTGAAAAAACATATACTACATCTCTATTCAATTGCTCTTATCGATTGTGATTTTGTTTTTTCTGTAAAATTACATACGTAATTCTTCCCTGCCGCTTATCTCCTCAAACAGCGGTTCTCAATTCCCCTGGGAATACGCGAAAATAATATTGGCAATGGCGGGAGAGACCAAAAGAAAGAGGAGTTAAAAACAGAGTTATAGAATTTTGCTTTGAAATTAATTTATCGAGTCGTGTGATTATTTCGCTAACCTAAGAAAGAGAAATGGGGATGGGGGTTTATGAGAGGAGGGGATACTCATAAATGAAAAGACTAATCAAGAAGTAAGAGGAAAAAATGTCTCCCCTACAGCACTGTGCAAAATACGTCGTAATATTGTAATTGGTTTGGTTGCCGCGTTCAAGAAAATTCGAATCGACTGTGCCGTCTTCCATCTTGAATTTAAAACTTCATTTGCGGCCAACGCCGACGTTAACGAGAGGCAAATTGGCGCGTAACAGCGCGTTCAATGGTTTAACACCGTTATTGTATTAATTACATTCGCAATTACCCGGGCAGGATAAGCATCGGCAAGCGAGAGTCAATTATCTAAATTGCGAGTAAACCGCGCAGAGACCATCGAAATTACCATGTCACATTACCATGTTGGTTTCGTTCTTTTTCTCAAAAACAATTGTAACTCATCTTGATCGTAAAACTGTCTAAAAAAAATTCCATCTGTTTTTTGCAACGGAATTATTTACATATGTCAGATTGCTGAGACTCGAGCACACTCCGTATATATCGTGCATAATGCGATAATGCAAATTTCGCAAATGCGACATTCGTTTGTAGAAATTCGTAGAATAATTTTTTTGTCAAAGAGAAAGCTACTTTTTCGGTATATGTTTGTAGTAATAACGAGAAGAAATGTAATCAGGCAATATTCTTCGTTAAAAAATTACACTCGCGCGAAATGTTGAACGCCGGTTTTCACTGGAAAATATTTTCACGCGTCTGTTTCTCGACGTATAACTTTAGCCGAGGATTTTCCAACCTTTCTAACAAAAGAATCCACCATTCTGTTCTATTTTCGATCGATACGAAGACACGCCCACGATCGTTCGGCACGCTAAAATCTGAACAAGCACCTTATTAATTATTTTCAACCACGCAACACTGTTGTCGCTTATCTATACTATCTCGAGCATGTGTATATAATTCTGTCTTCGTGAAATAACAAAGTCATACGTTTTTATTAAAACACACAGCACGCCGACTCGCTGAATGCTTCAACATTCTCTCGAAAAGTGATACCGAAACGAAATTCAAAATTTCACCCACGTGAAGGAACGTCGAAAGAGAGAAAAACTGACGAGAAGACGTACTCCAATCAGCTCGGATCGCATTATGTAATGAATATGATTGGCAGTAGCTGCAGCTGCAAAAATAAAATAAGAGTGGAAGAAGCTCAAGGGAAAAAGTGGAGGAAGAAAATCAGAGGATAGACGCCGGGAAGAGGTAAAAATCTTCTCCGGGTAAGATGTTCAATTTGCCTGATGGGTATATATCGGGGACGATGCCGAGTCCTCGCCAATTTCTCGTCAGGCCTTCTTCGGTAATCGTATTCCCGAAGGTCACCGGTGATTAAGACTGCATCGTCGCGGAGTATACGCGAGAGAGAATCGTTCGGTGGGAATCGTTTCGCGTTAAGTGGAGAAAAAGAATAAGCGATTACAAGCGCTGAAACGTTGGACGTTTCGTGGATCACGTACGCCGTTTTTCCCTCGAAGGGAATGAGGCAGCCTGAATATGGAAAATCCTGCGGGGCCGGGCTTCTCTGGATATATCGACGTTGGCACAAATGAAAGTTACATAAGCCTCGCCTTTGTCCGTCGTGAGAAAAAATACAGACGGAAGAAAAAAGGGGAAAATCGAGTGTGGACCGGTATTTTTATTGGCCAGGAATTCTGCTAGCCATTGGACACTTTTATCGACATACACACACGATGGGGAGGGGGGGAGAGAGAAATGCACAGAGGGACGCAGCTGTGTCGTTACAATGTGAGGAGAAATCCACTGAATCCTGTTTCGTTGGTCAACTAAATCACTGGACGTTTTCACCTCCAATTAACGTGTTAAATTATCCATTATTTATTGTTAATTTACCTGTTAAAGGAATATTGTAATATACTCGAAAATATGAGTATGTATGTGCTTACTTTTGATCGAATAAGTAATGATCGATTGGAGTATCTGTAAGTTATTGTTCAAGTTGATCATCCTCAACTTAGAGTTTTCTAATAAACGAGTAAATGCAGTAATCCTAGTACTTATACATGTTCTTGAAAATTAATTTAATTTAATATTGAACAGCGCCAACAGTCAATCGACAATAAATAATATTCCGAAGTAAAAATGAGACGATCCAATTATCTAAATCTTGTAAAACGATGTTTCGTAAAGCAATCCATTAGAAGCTGATTAAAAAGTTGTCTCGAGACCGTGATTTTGCCGTTTGTTTTAATTGCGTACCGTCGAGTATTGAAGAGTCACGAGAATACCAGATAGCTATGTCATACCTAGAACTCGTGCTACCTCTGTATAATCTCAAAGTGGGTCCCTGAATCGATATCGTTCGAACTGTGTTCCTGCCAGGTGAACGTTGAGTACATAGAATCGAATCGTCTAATAGCGGCACGTCGTTTATCAACGACGTGACAATTAATAGTAGATAATCGTGTCACGATAGACGTGAATTAC
Source organism: Frieseomelitta varia (assembly GCF_011392965.1). Taxonomy (NCBI): domain Eukaryota; kingdom Metazoa; phylum Arthropoda; class Insecta; order Hymenoptera; family Apidae; genus Frieseomelitta; species Frieseomelitta varia. Next base: position 397,553 of record NW_025110596.1, on the reverse strand, counting down.
TGATTTCTGCTCACAAAGCGGAACGTGCCGTCTTTTCCCTTTGTCTCTCGTGACTTTCCGATTCTTCTCGAATTGTGGTTACACGTTGATCACGAAATTATCGAGTAGGTGTTACGTACGATGAATAAAATAATCATTAAAACAATGAGAATTAAGTATCGAATATATACGTGACAATCAGTGGAAAAGAAAATATTACCGCGAGATGAATTTATTGTATTTCAACAAAGAATTTTCTAATTTCAATATTTTATTATTGAATTGACAGATATCTATTTCTTTTTTGTTTTTTCGTTTTGACGTCTTGAATTTCTTTTACCGATTCTGACGCAAATGCTTTTTCAACTTCTTGCGCTGGAATGACGTGTCACGCAACGTCGAGAATTTTTTGTTTCAAAATTGTAAGTATATTATTCTAAGTATATTTAAGTATATTTAAATAAAACAAAATAGCCAAAACAAATAATAAATTTATCACTTCTCAATAATTTCTATCCGGTGATGTCATACCGACGAGTTCAAAAAGAAAGCGAATTATTGTGTACGGTTTGGTCACTCGTTATGGTCCGCAATCAGTTGCCAGCGCAAGTGATTAACGCTTAGAACTACCGAGGACTAAAGTATAAAAATTGAGTCATAGTAATTAGAATGCAAGGGATAGGAAAAGGCTTATAATACGATAATGGACACGAACTTTTTATTCGTGTATTTTACAAAAGTCATTCGAATCTCCGAAAAAACACAAAACACATTATTCTGAAAAAATTATAAATTGGTCATTTTAACTCTTATCTTTTCATTCATTCTTATCACTGATTGTCACGCACATGGAATCTTGCATTTAAATTTGCAATATTACAATATCGTATGCTTAACGTAATATCGTATGCTTTTCTGATCAATTGTGCGCAAGCCTCTTGAACGAAATTAGGTTTCGTAACGATGCCGTGACTTTGTTTCATTCACATTGGAGAAGTAATTGGATGCAGTCTCACGTGTGTCTTGCTTTCATATTAACTGATATTGACATGATTGTTTTTTTTTTTTTTTTTTTCAAAAATCACTGAAAGTGAATTTTTGAAAGATTAACGCCTAATGGCTGTTGTCTTCTACTTCCCAGAGTGGTTTGTTAAAAATAATTGCAACGTATCGGGTATTTCAAGTAATCGACAATCTTTTTTTTTTTTAAACTCAGGTGTTCTTCATGATTTTGGACTTAATAAAATTGACATGAATTGTTATTGTTATCCAGATAATTTTGTACAAGCGTACATCTATTTATTTTTATCACATCAATTTAATTCTGCTTATCAGACTGCGAATGTTCATGTACTTGTGAAACATTTTTCAGCCTGTGCAAAAATACGCGAAGGTTTATTAACCCGTAACGTATCTAACTGTAGATAGATAATTAGTAGACCACGAACATTTATGCAAATTAATATTTTTTACGAGTACAATTAAAGAGATAACATTTCATACTTCATGCTCTAAATGTCACAAGCAGATCGTGAATTTTTATGCATTTGCAAAAGATTTAAAAATGCACAAAAGCAGAGAACACACCTCGTGCGATACGCAGACTATAATACTTTACGTGAAATAAATCTCTGCTCGCGTTCCATTTCTTTCAATTGTATTTATATAAAGTATGAGTTTGCACAAACATCGTAGTCTGGCTATAAAAAAATACTTCACCCGAGATATTCTGAAATATGATAAAAACGAAATATTCCGAATGAAATGTTTTATTTTATATAATAGTTTACTTTAATGTAATATAAAATGTTTTATTTTATAAAATTAGTTTACTTTAATGTTAAATTTTATGTGAAATTCTTTTTTTACGTTTAATTTTAAGATCTAACATACAGATAAGATTATCACGAGAAATATGCATCGAAAAAACAGCGTGAACGCGAAATTTTAATTTCCTTTTTGGGCACGTACAAATATTTACACGATATAATGATCAGTGGCATTCTCACTAATTATACGAAATACAAAAGTTTCTTCTCGGTTAAAACTCGAAGAAGAAAAAAAGAAAACTGATGAAATTTATCAAAATCAATCGAGCCTTAAGACTACATTCGATCAAGTGCTAGAAGAATTTGAGGAACGTACTATTACTATGAGAAAAGACAAATATTAACATAGAACTATGATAGAGTATTGTGAGAACGTCTTGAACGTTCAAAAATTTCGGCCACGTGAATTGGAATTACATGATTTGGAATCGCGTTTGATCCTACGATCTTAGGGAATATTTTCAGATGACAAGATAGAGATAACGTATTTGTCAGTCGAGATGACATTCATGTCTTGATTGACATAATGTCCCCCACTAGCAACGTGTACACGTGAAACACTCTTTTTCCTTTCGACATACTAGTCAATCAATACCTTTTTTTATCAAATGTTTCTCTTCTCCGACAAAATAACATAATTCGATTCTTGACGAATGACGCTACGGAATTTTATTTTATGTTAATAACACGTTTTACGTATGTTTTGCGTAGCATAATATGCATATGTGTTATGTATGTAACATTGTCTCATATTGTGCGGTTGAACCGAAGAAACGAACGAAGAAAGTTGCACAATAAGAAATTTACACGATCTTTCGCTTTCTGAAAGCGTAATTCGATTATTTATGGAAGAAATTTAAGATTAAAAACGATTTGTCATTTCGAATAAAAAATTTCAAAACGCATTTGCAATTTGTAACACTTTGGGAATGATATTTTTATTTTGACATTAACATTAAAACATAGTATTATAGGTATTTCAGAAATATTCAAAAATTGATTTCCATTCATATATAATTCCTTTAAATAAAACTAATAAAATTAAACTTGAGTTTAAACGAAATAACAAAATAATTTCACCAAATAATCAACAATTTAAGTAAACTAAATTTCCTAAAACGTCAGTTTTATCTCTTTAAATAAAACTTGATAAAACTTTTCGAATAAAATTGAACTCAATAATAGTCCAATAAAAATCCTAATTGGAAATTGGAAAGACTCGTCTAGATACTTCACTACTACAATTCCCAATTGTTTCGAGTTACACATTACGAAGGCGTTCGCCACAGCTCCGGCAGTTAATTTTAATTTTTCCATTGTTAACCTCTCGCCGTTTGCGCCATGTGTGCATTTGTTAAATTCGTGTACGTGTTATCTTATTGCAGTTCATGGAGCGCCGAGTTACGATATCACTGGCCACGTTCAGCCACGATTGGAGAGCAACGAGGTGATTCATAAAGTTAACAACAACCACCACCAACACCCGGCCGATTCGACAAACGACGAACGCGACAACGAGCAAACGGTCTACGTGATCGAATTCGAGTCCGAGTCGAACGAGAAGGAAGAAACCATGCAGAACAAAGGGAAAGACTCGAATTCTCGTAAGATCAATGACATGATATTTCGTTTAATTTAACTGAAAACCCTCGCCAATTGAAAATTATTCCCTCGCGAGGATTTTTCACTTTTAACTTGCCGCAATTCTGATATTTTATCCACTGGCGATGAAAAAAGGAGTCACGATTCTAACGAAAATGATGCCACGAAGAATTTGTAATGCGTTCGTTGCGTTACGCACAAAGATCCGTTTTGTCGATTCTGGACACGTTACTGATCGTTTCGCGAAATTATTTATTCGCGATTTTTATTCCATCGTCGCACGATTGACTCCTCGAAATTCAACCTTCGTATACGTTCTTTAGATATCTTTCATTTTTCTTTTCTTCTTTCCGGTCAATATAATTTTTTCGTTTTTTAATAATCAACATTTTAATTCATCACGATTTATTTCGGTTCGACTGATTTGATATTCTTAACGTTGGAAATGAATTACTGAGATACTGAGAGAGTTTTCTAGAATATTTTTACGTACGAATAGAAAATTAACGAGACTTTTATTAAGGGAAAAAATCATTTGAATATTAATGATTAAAATAACGGCGATCGTAAAAGGTTAACACGGGATACATAATCGATCTTGTTATTTACACTTTCAAATTTAGCCCGGACTTCGATCGTCTATCCTCGAATGCAATTTGCATAAGGCCTTACGTGCAAGCAGCTGGTAATTGAGATAAATCAATTTCAGCATTGATTTGGCGTGAATTATCAAGGAATTTATGGCTGTGAAACTACTCTCCAGATGGTATCGTAACGAAAGACGTCAGCAGAGCGAACCAATAACTAACTGGTTCTCCTGGCTCTATATTACATGTATCTTGAATTCACGTGAATTACTTTTGAATCATTACCTCGTACATCGTTTCATTTATTTACTCTGGGTTTTAAATTGTCTTTTTATTCGCGGAAGGTTCGCAAGTTACTTAACCATTGTGAAAAGTATTATCAAAAATATTCGCGGGTGATGGACAGAGTACCTTGTGTATTATAGAGTTATTAATTTTCTAATCCTTTAGCACTACGACCAATTTCTAATTTTTGTTAGAAATTTCATAAACACGGAATAATGTGTTTTTAAAAATTTTTTAAATAATTTTTCGAGAAAATGTGTAACTAAAAGGCTTGTGTGATTTATTGCATTATAAATGGCATACTGTAAAAAAATTACTATTGGACAAAAATTAGTAATCTCCAGCTTGATGGAACAGTACCGTATATAATCACAGTACCTATTACGGTATTAATCTGGAGGTTCACAGTCATCAATTCTCTAGCTTAAATTAATTTTTTTACTGCAGAGGATTATCGCGATAATCGTAGGATATTCCCGCGTCCTCACAGGTGGATATCTTTTTGTTTCAGAGAACGGAAACGATCAAAACCCCCTGGACCCGTGGTCGATCGTCTGGTACATTGGTTCGTTCGGAGGTTTGGTCGCTTTCTTCCTAATCGTCAGTTGTTCAGAGTGGTGTTGCCGTCGTGGTGGACGGCCACTGACTGTCCCCTACGCGCAACGAACTGAAGCGTTGAACGGGCCAGTGACAGAAACACCGCCCCCGCCGTATCACTTATTTGCACCGCCGTCGTACGATTCCGTGAATTACGGTGAAATCGTGGACAAAACGTCCGGAGAGAAATTAGACATTTACGTGATATCCGTGCCGATTCACAGACCTGTAGTCCAGGTTCCAGCCTAAGACTACCTCCGAGAGAGATCCTCGACAGGGAGGGATCTCGGGATTTCGAAATCAAGATGGGAAAAAAAAACCTCGACAATTGTTCGTTAAAGTTGTCCAGCACGATGTGGACTGTACTGCACGAAGAAAATATACATAGACTTGTTGAAGCTTCCTCGTTGGCATCCCCTCTAACCTGGGAGGAGGGTGTCACTTTGACAATCGTCTGCCGATCCACGGCCGAAGGTTCGTTAGAAATGAATCGTGGATCGAGGAGGGACGCAGGACGAGCTCGATGAATACGTTGGTTCAATTCGCTGCGGGGTGTATTTCGAGTATCGAGCGAATACTCGGAAGAAGATGCTCTTGCTGAAGAAACAAATTACAATGGTACGAGAAGAGGAATGAGATTGATTAGACGTACTGTTTGGATTTCTTGTGCGCCGTGGAATGGATAGGAAGATGAGCAAAGGTTATCTACGGCGAAGAAGTTTCTTAAACGTGAAGATTTTCTTAGGAGGGAATACTCGAAAGAGCGAAGAAGATTTTTATTTACGATAGAAGAAACAAGCTTGATAGATATGTCGTTCGAATTTCGAAGATGTTCGAGTATTCGAAAGAACGATGAAGTTTGTCGTTCGTGGAGCAAACAATTTTTTCGAATTTTTTTATCCAGTGCGCCGAGGGAAACGAGTAAACAGGAGACGACGCTTCGAATTTCTACGACGATCGATGAAAATCGGGTTCGTAGGAAACCTCTGACTGTACGTATTGTAATGTATTTGAAAAAAGAAACGCTGTGTTTCTAAGTGAGCGAACGAAAAAAAACTGGAAGTTGACAAACGATGCAAACGATTTCTAAGGTTTAAAAAAAAAAAAAGAAGGATACCAGCGGAAGAGAAATAAGCTAACAATAAGCTAAAAAACGATAATGAGCAATCTCATGGTGTATCTCCGACATAGGTCCAACTGCGAAGCAATGTTCTCTGTGATGATGTTCGCGAAGCGAACTGAAATTTAAAAAGAACTAGAGATAAATTTTTTTATCGCGTGTGCTTTTGAAATGAACCCGTTGCGCGGATATTGACGAAGAAACTTTACTATTTTTTTTTTTTTTTTTAACAAAATACGAAGTGGTAGATTAACGAAATGCGAATATAACGCGTGTATATTTAAGCTCGACTTCGTTCGACGATGGACGAACAAAGAATTCGAACAAATCGCGCGTGTGTTTCGACACTTTTAAACAAAATGTTTATCCGAACACTGCCTAGTCAGGTGAATGATCGAAGTTCGAGAGTCATTCTAATCCTTCCAATTTTCTAACGGTCTCTACATGCTGATTTTTGCTCCTGACTTTGCTCGTGACCAGCTAAGAGAAGGAGAAGAAGAAAAAAAAAGAAACAAAAACTGCCATATTTTCGTACACCTTCGAGGACACTCTTCTACCATGTAGTTTCTAACTTCATTTTCGACCCAATCGTGCTTGTTTCTCAAATTTTTTAAACGTAGGAAATTTCTTAAAATTATGACAAAAACACGATATCATTGCTGATACAATTTCTCTTTGCAATTTTATAATAGAACTTCTCCTAAAATATTAACCTGTTAACCAGAAGAAACGAGCCATTTAAATGATTTAAATTCTTTTACGTGTGTAACGTTATTTTTGTTACGAATAAATTATCTACACGCAGTATTTTAATACGACTTGCGTATCAGCAGAGAGCAAACGTATTAACTTTTAATTTCATAAATAGAAGTTTTTAATTAAAGGACGATAAAGTTAACAGGTTGAAGATTATTTGTTTTCATCTGTCGGGAAAATAATAAAACTGGGATATATGTATTTATGAACTGTATGAGCGCAGCGAGGTTAAAAAGTAGAGAGGGATCGTATAGAGAAGTTCAGAAACTGTACGATTGAAAAATTAAACGAAAATGTTCGCTACATTTTTTGTTTATTTCTGATTCTAATTATTGAATCACACATTGATCTTTTGATTATTCTCAGAAACTCTAATAATAACTGATTTTCTTTATCCTGCTATATTCTTTGGATCATTTTCGATCAATGACTTTCTCTAATTTTGATTACAAAATCATTAGCTACGTTACAACATACTATCTAGTATTTTTTCATCTTTCAAGGAATGTCTTCTTTTTTAACTTTTTGATTAAAATTATACACGTGTGCCTCCCAGAAGCTAAACCGATCGACTCCCATAACGTTCTGAATTTTATTTAACAGAGAAAATTACATAGTAAATTTATAACAAATTATATAGTAAATTTTGAACAATAATGTTTATAATCTAATTCAATTTTATAGCATTGCTCGACGTTACTTCTGATTTAAATTGGATGACAAAAAAAAAAAAAAAGAGGACACAGAGAAAATGCTAAAAGTCTAGTTTCCTTTAGTTTCGCAGACAGATTTTAACCAAATTAAAAATTAAGGTGAAGGTAAAATAATTAAAGATAAATAGGGGTGTCTTTTAAAGAAGAAAAGAAAAGAAGATACAATAGCTCAGTTGCGACCGTTCTGCTAATTGCCCTGAGTTGAACAGAGCCAATTACAGCCGCAATTCCTTGCTACTTTTTGTTTTTCCTTAACACTCTTTTTTCCCGGGTTATGTGTATTTGCATGGGAACGTTGCATAAGAGGGCGCGCGCGCGCGCGTGTGTGTGTGTGTATGTGACTCACTTTACAACTTGAAATGATTTATCAACGAGACACGTGTGCGAGAAGTTCGAATAATATCTAATATTACTACACGCGATTGACCTCAATCGCGATCGTTCCAAGTCCGACAATTGCAGACGATTATACATAAATTACGAATTGACTGCCATAAAAAGAATTTAAGCGAAGGGGGTCACGATAGTAGTTTGCGAAGCATTCGTACGATCATGCCTCGAGGAAAGTACGAGGAGAGATTCTTATGTCATCTCACGAAACTGCTCGAACACTCACAAAAAATCTTTGAGACTCGTGTGTCTTCTGCGAGCTACGTATTTTGAGATTTCACTAGCACCGTGATAGAGGCCAATTATCATGATTATGTTGGCAAAATTTGAAAGAACTGTGAAGCTATGTTTAACACAGATTCCGAAAATATTTAAACAATCGTGCATTTTGTTGATAAATTAGTAAGCGGTACTACTCACGCAGTATACGAATCTTATTATTAAATGCATGCTTCCGGTAAACGAACCATACAAAAGAATCACACTGATCAGCCACAAACTCCATAAATCGAAAATATCTGAATATTTGTAAATATTCGCATTCTTTCATTAACAGCACGCCCCGCTTGTTATTTGAATCACGAAAGGAGAGATACCGCGTATTCGATACAAATGACAGTGACTTATGTACAATTATACCCACGACAGGATTTTTTTTTTTTAAATAATTCGTTGCATTTTGTTTTGTTCATCTTTCTTAATGTGAATGCGATTTAATACGAATTTACACATCGACGAGGAAATATATAGTGTACAGTGGCTCATGAAAATATTTAAACACCTTGCAGAGAAAACTTCGAACTTAAAAAAAAAAAAAAACTTGCTACGTGAATTAAAATTTTAAACAAATTAAAGTTTTAAAATTTCATCAGCAGAGTGTAAACGATTACATTCGTGAAATTTGAGATCTATCTGAAAATATTCACGAAAGTTACTAGATACTTAAATAATGCATAAAGATTAATATACCGCATTAAATGTAGAATTTTGTGAATGATAAACTTGAATACTGACGATTCTTAATAAAAGATTAAAATAATACACGATATATTCATCAAAGGATCTTTGCAAGTGTTCGAATATTTTCGTAAATGATTTCGTAAACATTTTCAGTCTTCTCGTTTTCAGAGCTGTCATTTCTGTTAAAGAAACAGAATTTAATACTTGAAATATCAAACGTTTCGTTAGGAAAAGAAATATTAGATACATTCTGCGATTCACATTTACAAATTATAAATGCGGAAAGTGTGGAAAATACTCGAAAATTAGACTATTACATGTGAGCAAGCTACGTATTGCAGAATCTAGTTTTATTTATAATAACGTTGTCGCGTTGATCTCCGCCGTTTAGCTTTAACCGGTTTGATTAAAAGGTTCGAATAAAAAGCAGGAGACGAAAAGAATTTTATATATGAATGTGTGGAAGGATGTTAGAGAAATTTATCGTACAATGTCAATTACTATTATTACCATTATAATCACTAGCAGTGTTATTATCGTTGGAATCGTAATCGTATTCCCGGTCGCGATTGGAACACATTACGATGAATTTGCTCTCATTAAGTCTTACAAAGTCGCGGCGCCGTCATTATTTATTTTTTATACTTTTATACATACTGTTTATACCTATTCGAACATCACTATATGTTATCAATAAAAATTTCTTTTCTCGAATTTGTGCTATACTTAACGTGTCTCGTTCTTTCCTCTTTCGATCGATTGCGATTAGGTCGCACATGTTTATGCAACTTCACGTTGTTACGTGTACAATTGAAAGGTAAGACTTTAATACCACAAACGGAATGAAATATATTTGAACTCGGTTAGACATAAAATAGTAATCAAGTGAATCACCATAAATGATTCTTTCTATAAAAAAACATTAGTTTCTCATCTTCTATAACTACAATCATTTCTCTCGTAATCCCCAAAGCAAAACAAATTGTAAAATTTGATATATTATTATTTTTATATTTTGTATAAAATTAAAATATATTCTTACCAAATTCAACTGCAATAACTCAATAATCTCAAGATTCGAAACGATGACTTATACTTGCATCAACACGTGTCGTGCAGAGATGAGAAGCTTTCCGAAAAGAATGTGGGTCTGGTTGGTTATTTCCAATTCATTTTTAAATTTAAGAATACCTACTGATTGAGAGTATCACGCAAAACAAAATCTAGTGGGTCGCTTAGAGAAGGAACTGCTTCTTTTGTTCTTGAATGAAACTTTTCATTCTTGTATATAGATACAGCTATGTATAACTGAAAATATACAATTTGTAATTCATCAAGATAGTACTCAAGATGAAATTTTTGTAGCGGATGATTTTATGTATAATGTAAGGTTATAAAAAATATAGAAGGTAGAGTGTATTTCGTCTGAGAGTCATCGCCAGATTCATCACTAGGGCTGATGCCGGCGACCCCTAATCTCAGACGCTCGGTGCCAAGAAACGGCACCCATCCTAGAGACATTCCGCACTCTGCACGCTTAAACTAAAGCTCGCACTTGATCCGTAACTAAGCAGCATCCACTTATGATTTGAAATATTCGTGTCTTTGGAACTGCTATATTAAGGGAAGACTGGATGTGCTAGCCGCTAGAGGCATTAAAATAATAGCGTCGCGAAGCAGTGAAACGGTGGAACTAATTTAAATTGTTGTCCATGTCGCACACTATCATTCTCCTTGTCTACAGCGCGAATACGTCTGTCCTTGTCGCACGTTGTTACTCTCCTTGTCTATCGCGCGAATATGTCTGTCCTTGTCGCACACTATCACGCTCCTTATCTATCGCGTCTATATGTCTGTCCTTGTCGCACGCTAGTGCCCTCCTTGTCTAATGACGCTAGACAAGGAAAGCAATAGTGTGCCACAAGGATATCCTTCGATCTATTGAAAAAAAAATACAACTTTCTACACACACGTTCCTCTAGAACAAAACACACATAGAAAGAAAGCGGGGAGCCTAATTTTAAGGGAGCATCTAAAAAAGTTCGCAAATTATTCCTCTTAATTAGGTTTTTCTCATTAGTGCGAACTGCCACAAAATGGACATGGTGGCGCCATCTAGCGGTAACTGGGTGGTACTAATTATAAAAACACATTTCTGCATTTTACGGAACAAATGGGGTATGAAAAGAAAGCTAGGGTCTAATTATATATTATATATATTATTATATGGGGTATGAAAAGAAAGCTAGGGTAATAAATATTCGCGCGGTAGACAAAGAGGGCAGACGATAGGGACAACAATATAAATTAGTTCCGGCACCGATCTTAGGGGTGATTCACACGGTACATGCTTAAGTATCAAATTGTTTTATCCTTGTCCTACGTTTATCTTTTGTAGTTTTGCATTTTCAAATTTTCTATAATTACACGAAAGTTCGCTAATTTACAAACTTGGTAAAGTGGTATCTCGAACTTTTTCATAAATCAATATTATCGAGTATTTCCTTAATTCCAAACGACTCCAGTGTGTTATGACAATCGAAAAACAGTGTACTATTGCAGAGATGATTTCATAATGCAATATATAGGCGGCGATGATAACATTTTTCGAAGGTTATGTTCCCAATCTCGTTCCCTTTTCTACATTACATTGCGTTTTAAATTAGAAAATGAATTATGAAAATCGTAAAAGTGACAGTGAAATTTAGAACGAAACGTGGAAACTCATGGGAACAAGAATGATGACATTTGAAAATTTACTTCGTTAAACAAGCAAATCTTACTTGATTCGTTGCGCATTTCTTGATTAAAATAAATTTTGAAGTAACACAAGTCACTTACATTAAAAGGTACAAATAGAAATTGTAAATACGGTATCTCAATAAACAGATACTAACAATAAGAAACGGTTTTAACCGCGCACTCCAACAGGTTTATCAACATAAACATGCAAATTTATTGTGTCACATGTTTGACAGTGTTGACAACATAATATATGCAATTGCCTTTTATATCTTACATCAGGTAACAATCGCATGTGTTTTAAATTTTCAATAAAAAATCATATATTTTAAGTTCTCAAATATTCTATTGCTATTATGAAACTACGCTAGACTAGAAAGGAATTAATAAAATTATTAAACATGGACAATATTTTAACTTTGAGGTTTAAAAATATAACCTAGTCATGGATTATTTAGGTGAAGTAATAGCTCTCGGAATTGACAGTATAATTTTTGGTATTTGTATGAAACAATACTTTCACTGTAAAAATGCAATTACAGCAGTTAAGGTAAATTATATTATTATTATTATTATTTATTTATATAATTGTCATTATTTTATTATTTGATTCTCAATCTTGTTATGGATAAAATATTAAACATTAAATGTTTGTGCAGTGATTTGAATGTTATCTCAAAGTAAATTATATTAACGTGTTTAATGTTCAGAAGTACTTCAAAATGTTTAGTTTCTCTACAGGGTGCCGAGTTTCACGAAGTTGGGCCACAATTGGGAGAGCTTATCGATAAAAGTTCCAATAACAAGATAGACTACATAGCTATTAGGGGTATTGTAAAACCCTTAGGAAAGCCATTGAACAGCATTAATAATAAAAAATTAACTGGTGTTGTACAAAAGCTCAAAATCAAAGAACATGTTGTAGCTAGAACTACTGCTGGTTTCTGGTGATACTTTTGTTTCAAATATGTTATAAAAAACACAATCATTATGAGATCATAAGAAACATGTGTTTAAAACTACTTTTATTTCTACAGGTCAGATCAAGAGCGTACTGTTCATAAAGTTTATAATACTGTTCCATTCTCTTTACAACATGGAAGTTATTCTGTAGAAGTATTGGAACCATTGTCAGCAGATATTTTAGACTTGGATGTGGTATCTAATACCTTTGAGCCAACAGTACCATCCTTTGCAGACCATTTATGGGGTTTTTTCACAGGTAAGAAACAACTACTTGAAATTTTACAGCAATGTACCATTTAACAAAATTCATAAAAGCTACTTCATTTTTAATTTTAGGTATACGCCAGCGTGGTTTACAATCAACTGAAGAACTGCTTCGTGAAGGATCAGTTATGACAGGTATAGGTGAATTAGCAAGAACGAAATCTAAAACACTTACATTACAACCACCATTAAATGGTACACCATTTTATTTAACAAGCATGTCAATTAGTTCTTTGCTTAGGAAATTGGATGAGCGCAAACGAACATATAGGTGAGTTGTATAGTTTATGTAATTCATAAATATCGTTCTTGATCAACTATTTATATTTTAGATTATTATGTTTAATGTTTGGTGCTATTGGAATGTTGATTGGTGGAATAGTTTTTCGACGTTATTGGAAAGACAGAACAGAACAAAGATTAGCAGAAGATTTAAGACAAACTCTAGCTGCATCTCGGAAAGAAAGACGGCAAAGAGTAAGAGACACTGATCTTAGAGAAGATCAGTTATGCGTTGTTTGTCGTACAAATCCTCGTGAGATTATTCTTCTTCCATGTGGGCATGTCTGTTTATGTGAAGACTGCTCTGATGACATCACTAGCGATTGTCCAGTTTGTAGAGCGCCAATTTCACAAAAAGCAGCAGCATATATTATTTAACATTAGTACAAATATAAATTTCTTAAATTAGTAAATACTTTTTTTACTTGATGAAAATTAATATTTCTAGGAGTAAAAAAGTAAGTAATACAAAATGACTAAAAATACTAATGAAAGACTAAAATGTACTTTAAACAATAAAACAATTATTGGAGGTTCAAAATAATACAAATGCAAGTGAAATTATTTGCAAATTGTGTATTTTAATAACATATCCTGAAAGTTTACAAATATATTTTAAAACATAAGAAATCGTCAAAATTCTAAATCTTTTTCATCAATTTGTTCATTGTCTTTACATTTGCCATTACATTTGTCATTGCATTTGTCTTTTGCAATAGACTCCAGTGCTCGTTTAACTTTAGTAGATTTTCCAATACCAAGTTTGGGAAGTCCTCTATTCAAACCTTCTAACATAATACACGCTTTGCAAATTTCTTGGCTAGATACAAATCCGCAACGAGAACAATTCCTTCGTTCTGGCAGTTTGATACCTTCTTTTACTTGTAATGTTTCTCCTACGAACGAAAATATATTAATCATATACATATTATATAAATATCAAAAAATAATTTTAGCACAGTAATTACAATTTTATTTACCAGAATGAATGATATCTAATATAGAAGAAGGCCTAATTCTCTCTAAATCTTTAAGATATGTTCTTGCATGTCCTCTGTATGCATTTGGTGCAAATACACACTCTGTTGAAAAGTATACCAACTGTTTAAAATATGCATACATTACTATTTCTTTCTCATATGCATATTTAAGAGGTTTGCATCGTCTTATGCAATCTGCTCCTGCCTACATTATAAATAAAATATTAATTTCTATCACGTAATATACCTTGGAATTTTTCTTTTCTTTCTTCTTTTTCTTGTAAGAACGATATATAATTATATAATTATAAATATATATAATACATAACTTACAGTAATAATTGAAGTACATCTCTGTAATCTTGCTATATCACCTCTCAAGATATTCATTAGAACTGTCTCTGCAATATCATCAGCATTATGACCTGTTGCAATGCAATCCACCCCTAAGAAAGCTGCACCTCTATCTAAAGCTTGTCTTCGAAATACACCACAAAATGTACAGTTATTTTTTTTGCCAATCTAAAATAGAATAAAAATTAAGTAACAAATTTAAATGATTTTTACCTGAAATTGCTATATATACTTCAGCCACAATTTCATCCATTGTCCATCCATATAATTCTTTATAAGATAATATTTTTAATGGGAGTCCATAATCATCTTTATTCTGCTGAACAGTTTTCAAACTATCATCTCTGTATCCTAAAATAATACAATCTTGTAATAAAAAAATTTGAAAGAGATTCTAGAATGTTTAAATATTATAGGATAATATTTTATTATAATACCAGTAATTCCCTCATCAATAGATAAAAGAAAAAGGTCAATTCCATATTGATGTCTCTCATTCAAGGTTTTTAAAACATACGCAAGTACTGTAGAATCTTTTCCTCCTGACGCTCCAATAGCAACTTTATCGCCAGGTTTAAATAATTTACCCTGCGTAATTGTATTGTGAATCTCACTTTCAAATGCATAAAAAAAACATTCTTTACATAAGGCATGTCCAGTTTTAGGTCTCTGTAATTAAAGATGTCATTTTTCATTCATGTTTTATATTTATAAATCTCGAGTAACAATTTAGAACAGTAATCATTTGACTTACTTTAAGGATAGCTTTCTTCCCACACTGCCTCGAACATGGAATAGGCATTTTGTAGAATTTTTGATTGTTTTTTTTATACTACGAATATTATAATAGAACTGTCACTATGATAATTTAACTTGTAATTTATGTCTCTGTTTCCCTTCTTTTATTCAATGAATTCAAAAATCACGTACCCCGTTTTATTTGTAGAGGTTATGTTAAAATTGCATAAAATTTTGTTGAATTCACAATTATATTTTTTTTATTTACACACAAAAATAACTTTAGAATATAACTCGATTGAAATCAATTTTTATGATGTGAAAATGAATGGAACTTCGTCAGTTTATACAAAAACAGTAAAAGAAGTTTTAATCACGTGTACTGTTTAAACAATGTGTACGTAGTATGTATTCCATGGAACTTAATCTTCTGGCTTTTCTGGAGGCGGGCCGCAGGGCTGTAACATTTTCTCCATAAGGTTGAATCGAACGCGGGCTTTCGCTTCGTTTTCGGCAATAGCGAAGAAATTTAATAGATCATAATGTCCCATATAAGAACTGCACGAATCACGATGCTGATTCACAAGCCACTCAAATTTGGTTGTGTCGGCATGCCCTGTCCCAATGTACTTTGATTGCAAATGTTCCAACTGACTGTGAATGTTATATCTTTCCCCCATATTCTAACTTTTTAACGATAAAGATGAAAATTAAATTAGATTCACTTCTATTTACTAAATTTAATATCTAACACTACTAATATTGAATCGCCATTAACCATAGATCAAAAATTTATACTGCACCTCAAGATAGGAAGCGTGCTTGTCGAAAAAACATAACGCAGACTTTTCATGTATTTCATAAAAATTCATATAAAACAACAAAATAATGAATTTAGATAAACAAGATAATATAAAAAAAATATTTTAAGACGTATTTAAAATAAGTTTCTTAATGATCATAAATATAAGAGTGTATTCGTCGTGTATTATTCTGAAAAAAAGGCTATATAAAAATCGATACTGACTTGATATAAATAAAATATATTCTTGTATTAAAATATATAAATTATAAATTTAAAATGTAATTTCACAATATGTAAAATATAAGTGTATGAAAATATATTGCTATATGTGACATTTATATTTGTAAATTTCGTAAATTTTATATCTGCCAATGTAAAAAATTCAATAATAATTGTATTTATATTTATATATAAACATAATGAAGAAATTCAGCTCAACCAATTAGAATGAGTATAATAATATTTAAGATTATTCCGCAATTTTGTATACTTCGTGTTTAGCCGCAAGAGTGCAGCACTTATCGCTTGTACGTCAGACAATAATGACGTGCTAATGGTTAATGGCTTCTACTTACTTGAGCTATCTTTATGAGAAAGCCAAATACGATCCAAAGAAAATTCATGAGATATGATGCATCGGCTAGTAAAACTATAAAAATATGATTGCCTGAACATTTAATTGTTACGATAGCTATTAATTTTTATCAAATTTTACTCGTGGCCTATGAAATATGTGTTAAAACTGTTTATTGAGCAACGAACGTAACCATTACATTCATCGCTACGTTGGACCAGCTCGATGCAAAGAAATTCAACATTCAGCGTGATATCACAAGATTTATATTGCACGTAAGTACTTGAACGAGCCATCAGTTTATAATTCCGTTTAGGAACATTAACTAACTTTCTTTCGAGAAAACTGGGCAACTCCCTTGCCACCCAGTCGTTAACAATGGCGGCTATGTTAGCTCGGCCGAAAAATTCTTTTTTGCAAAATATTCTTTAAACCAACAAGTCATAAGTTTATACTGAGTAGATCGTTGTTTTTATCTTAAAAAGAGGCTATTGTAAATAATTACTGTTTTCCATTATACTAGCCGAAGAATTGTGTTGTTCGGAAATACTGTTACGTCGACTAATTTATGCATATGTATGTACTTGTGTCTTCCTACGTATGTATTATATATCATTGTGTGTGTATAATATCCATGATGTTCTGTTGAAAGCATTAAGGAGAGCAAAAACATAATATAATTTTCAAATTTTTTGTGTTGTATCAATTAAAGCTAAAATAAATATTGAAAATACTTGATTTTTTATATGTTTGTATTAGAATTAAACTTTATATTTGACGGAAATTGAATTCCAATACATTTGCAATATTTTTGTAAGCGAGATTTAATATATATATAAAGTGCATATTTAAAATTGTGCATTGTATAAGCATTACATTGATTTGTGCAAGTATTATTTTGTGAATCTTTATTGTGCCATAAAGCAACATTATTGATTAATGGATAAATTTTATATATCTTATCTATAATATCAAAGTGTTGTTTATTTTAACATAATATATTGTTGTATGTATACATTATTGTTTATGATGTATACCTTATTAAAAGGATGAAATCGTTTAAGTGCTTTAGTTAATTACTTTGTTAATTTAAATATTTCTGTTAATTTTAACATTACTATTTATCAATATCCTCATAACATTCAATGTATTGATAAGGTAAATGAAATATTGATTACTTTTGTACATTAATACTCTTGTATTTTAGTAGGTGACATGCCTAGCAGTCGTGATATTGAAAGAGCTGAACGTAATGGAAGATTTCGATCACGTAGAAGAGGTAGTACCAGCAGTGATATAAATCGACATAGTTTTGAAGCACCTGATAAGAAGCACAGAAGGCATGGGAAAAATAAAAGTTCTGGAAAAAAGAAAAAAAAGAGATCAAGAGATAAGTCCATAGAGAATGTGCCGACTGTAGCTTCTTCCATTGTTAAACCATTGGTTGAATACTCAGATGTGAGTAGTGAAGACTTATCTGAACCAGAAGCTGGAGAAATTCAATCAGAAGACAGTAGAGGTAATAGCTATACAGATGGAGAAGTACCTGAACCAGTTTTACAAAGACGTTATTATGGAGGGAGTCCAGTACGTGCTCTTGGAGCATCTCCTATTAGTCTTTCACCATCTCCACCAGTTCAACATAGGCATACTAATAGACATTATTCACCAAATGAACAACAACCTTCGGCAATGCATGGTGGAACACCTGAATACGAAGAAGAGTCTAGACGATATGCAAGGAGAAAAGAGAAGAAACATAAACGAGAAAAGAAGAAAAAGAAAAGTCTTAGTCCTTCGTCTAGTTCTGGGAAAAAGAAAAAACGAAAATCCAAAAAACATTCTCATAGTCTGAGTCCGCATCGTATTACAGATGAAATTATTATAAGTCCAGAACATGAAAAACCAGTTGGTAATTGGTCAGAATCGCCACCTTTACCATTAAAAGACAGTACCTCGCCAATATCACCTGCTACACCTCAAGAACAAAGGTGTTTAAGTGATGTAGAACTTGAAATAACAAGACAACCACGAAATGTAACACCTCCACCGCTTCCTCCAAGACCAACAGAATCTCCCCATACTCCTTTAATACCTCCAAGAACGACAACTCCGGAAAATAACAAAGCAAGTTCTACAATGAAACATACTCCTGAAAGACAAAAGCATAGTCCTAGTATTCATACACGACGTAGTAGCATTAGTCCTGGACCCACTATTAGCTCCAGTCGCAGGAGACCTCATAGTCCAAGTCCACCGTCAAGACGAAGGGACCATAGCCCAACGAGAAGAAGAGATTTTAGTCCAAGTCCAATGGTGCATAGACTTAGGCATAGCCCTAGTCCTTCCACAAGACGGAGAGAGTTCAGTCCGAGTCCCGTAACTCACCGGCGTAGAGATCCTGTTAGCTCTCCATCTTCGAAACGTAGACGACGTGATGAATCTGAACGACGACATAGACATCATGAAAAAGACAGAAGAGATAAAAGGAAATCGAGGTCAACTAGAAGTCCTACTGGAAGCAGGTATACATATATATAATATACATACAATAAATAATTACATATATATAATATACATACAATAAAATAATTATTTATTTCATGTTGTTTTCTAGGTTGCATTTACCTCTTTCTCGTTCACGATCACGGAGTCCTGGACGATGGCGCAAGTTACAATCACGATCTAGATCTCGTTCGCGCAGAAGAAGTCGTACTCCAAAAAAATCTCGTTCTCCTAGCAAATCACATAAATCAGCAAGAAAACACAAATCAAAAAGTCCACGTCCCTCGAGGATACCTTCCCCTTCACCTCATAGACCTAGAGCGAGAAGTCCCTCAAGCATCACAGCAAGAAATCTTCGAGTGCAAGCAAAAATTAGCGAAACTAGTTTATTTGCTGAACTTGTAAAAGATAGAAACATGAGAGAATTAGCATACAAAAAGTTACAAGCTGCTAAGGAAAAGGCTGTCATTCAAGATGAAGTTCAAATTATAGAAGGCACAGATGAGAAAGATGCTAGTAATACATCTTCCGAGAACAAAGCATCCACTGACAATAAAGATAAATATGTGAATCATAAAGATCAATTGAAGACGACAAATGAAAGTATGAAGCCTGTTGATCTTGTGGATATTCCTGTTCCAATATCGGATGATAACGGAATAGCGGGAAAAACGCCACCATTGCCAATCACACAAACTGTTAATGCACCAAATGTAATACCTGGAACTAATCAGCATATGATTGTATATACTTCGCCTACAACCACTAGCGTTTGTCCAGTGACTGTTACAAATAGTCCCAGTTTTCCTGCTGTTACAAATCTACAAGCGCCACCATTGCCACAATCTGAGTCTGCAAATGCAGCAGGTTTAGTATCTATGCCAGTGCCTATTCCTGTACCAGTACCTGTTCTCCCTAATTTATCTGTTCCACCGCCACCTATACCTATACCAGTTCCAGCACCAAACACGGCTATGTCTAAATTTAATCCTCCTAACAATCTAGTTCCTCTTAAATCAGTAGATCCTCCCAAGCCTCCTATTGTGGCGTTCAAGACTAAAAGTTTATCACGATTACCATTACCACCTGGAATTAATCAAAATGATTTGGAGAGTATAGACTCACCACCGAGTCGATCTCCAAGTCCGCCTAGTAAGGCACAAATGAAATTCTCATCTTCAACTCCAAAACCACCGCAGAAGAAGAGTATTAAAGATTTACCTATGCCACCAGGCAAGTTTGTGGTATAAGAACATGTATAATTTTAATATCATTGAAATATTATCTTTATAATTTATTTCATTACTTATATTATTATTTGATATTTAGTTGTTCCTGGTTCAGAAGATTTAAGTGGAGAAGATGATCCAAATGCAACGCCTCCTCGTACGAAAATCGAACGAATTCCGCCAAAACCGAAATTGAAGAGACCAAAAATTTTAAAGCGTAGAGGTTCCAGAAATTGTCATACTCCTATGTCGGCTTCAAGCGGTAAAGATTGGGGAGAACGCTCTGTCGACGTATTTGAAGTCATAGCTCAAATAGGAGAGGGTACTTATGGACAAGTTTATAAAGCTCAAGACAAACGAGCTGGTGTGCTTGTCGCATTAAAGAAAGTTCGTCTAGAAAATGAGAAGGAGGGATTTCCTATTACTGCAGTACGAGAAATAAAAATCTTACGACAACTTAATCATAAAAATATCGTGAACTTAAGGGAAATAGTCACGGACAAACAAGATGCGTTGGATTTTAGAAAGGTACTTTATTAAAGTATTTATTAAAGTATATAATTAAAGCACACATAATGTAGTAAGAATAATATTGCACATTATAATGTTACAGGACAAGGGTTCATTCTATCTTGTATTTGAATATATGGATCATGATTTAATGGGTCTTTTGGAATCTGGAATGGTGGATTTCAATGAAATGAATAATGCAAGCATTATGAAACAACTACTAGATGGATTAAATTACTGCCACAGTAAAAACTTTTTACATAGAGACATCAAGTGTTCTAACATATTGATGAACAACAAGTACATAAAATTTATTATACAATAAATTTTGTATTTCTGTAGTTTAATTATATAATTTTTATAGAGGGGAAGTCAAGTTAGCTGACTTTGGCCTTGCAAGACTTTATAATGCTGAAGATAGACAGCGTCCCTATACAAACAAAGTAATAACTTTGTGGTATAGGCCACCTGAATTATTATTGGGCGAAGAACGTTATGGTCCTGCCATAGATGTGTGGAGTTGTGGCTGTATTTTAGGAGAATTATTTTCTAAAAAACCGCTATTTCAAGTAAGAAAATGATGGTAAATTATATGTTCATTAGAGAAAAGAATTAGAAGAAGATGATTATTTTTATTCTTTATTAGGCAAATGTAGAAATGATGCAGTTGGAGATGATTTCCAGAGTTTGTGGTACACCAACTCCTGCCGTTTGGCCATCTGTGATAAAATTGCCATTATGGCATACATTGAAACCAAAAAAATCACATAGAAGACGTTTACGAGAAGATTTTTCATTCATGCCAACTCCAGCTCTGGATCTTTTAGACAAAATGCTGGAATTAGATCCAGAAAAACGAATAACGGCTGCTGATGCACTTAAAAGTGCATGGCTGAAAAATGTTCAACCAGAGCAGTATGTTTTCCTCTTATATTTGAATATGCATATATAAAAAATATATTTAAATTAATTATGCAATTTAAAATAACAAACAATATTTACATAAGAGTATAAAGAGAAAAAATTTTTTGTGATTTTTTTTGTATTAAGATTTTAATTGTTATTGCTTACTCATAAGATATTTTTTATATAAAAATTAGGATGCCAGCACCTCAACTTCCTACTTGGCAAGACTGTCATGAGCTCTGGAGTAAAAAACGAAGACGTCAACAACGAGAACAACAAGAAAGCTCTGCAGGAAAGATGCCTCTTCTTCCTCTTCCAAATAAAGGAGGTCCCCATAAGGCTATGGAAGATCTATCTGACGTTGGGGGGTGAGTAGCTGTAGAGAGACATATTCGCACAAACTGGGACACGATATCCAGTACTGACCAGATACTAATTGCTTACACACGTAGATGGCTGTGTACTGCAGTTGTGCTTGGCATTTATTTTCTTAGCAAAATGCGTTGTTAGAGATCTTATTTAAAGAATGAAAACATAACTGTGTAGTATCTTATTTTCATCGTCCATTTGCATGCGACTTTCAATAATGGATAAAATAAGTTAATTTTAGTTTGATTCACAGTCGTTCAAACACGACGATGGCTATAGTGCAGAACAATGGAACATAGACACGAAAATGTACAACAACCTTCTCTTTTCATGGGTTTACTACAAAAATTTATGTTCTACTTCACTTTCCAAATATTTGAAAATATTTCAAATGCATGTATTTAAAAAAATACAAAAATTATGATGATAGGTTTTTTCACAACAATATCACAATATTTAATTATTTTTTAATAATTGGAAGAAATAATATCATATTATATATTAGAATTTTTCTTTTAAAATGATATCAAATATTATTATTTGGAAGATACCAACATTTATGTAAAAATACGTATTTCTCTCTTGCAATGTGTTTGTGATTTAATTTAATTGATTGCCTTTGAAATTAATCACATGAGATATTTTTTATGTTTAATAATAATATGATCAATTAGTAGATAAATATATACATATTTACTAATATATGTACATGTCAACATAAACATGTATACAGTGTGACACATTCGCGTAAATGAAAATGCACATATGTATGATTTTATATTATGCAATTATATATGCATTTACAACAATGAACGTATATGCATATATTGCAATTATCAATGTCTACGATTGTATCAGTGACATACATCTACAGAAATTGATTTTTGAAATGAAGAACTATACGAAAAACAAAAAAAAAAAGACAGAAATATATAGTAGGTATATGATTGTAAATAAAAAAGAAATTTCATATGTTAATTTCATATTAAACTATTAAATGGAAATATCTACAATCGCATGAAACGATAATTGAAATGAATGAACACGAAGTATGAGCAAATAAACGAGATCTTTATAATATTTAGTCTTGAAGTGTAAATAGGTCAAACGGATACTAAGAAGAAGCTGTTGGAAGATTGAAGACAATGGAATACAAGGACTCAAGATTAAAGTGTGAATGTTACGCGAAATACTAACATCACAACCCTCACCATCAATATTTCATTTTATTTGCGTTAATTTAGTTTATTTGGACATTCACACCTACATAAATTAGGCATATTTTAATTGATCATATTTTCGCAACTGCGTTACAGTTTATTATTCTGTATTGTAGATAATTATCGTGAGTTTCAATATACGAATGGCAGTTTTAAATATCTGTTAAATAGTTTCATGTTTTTGCATGTATTTTGTATGTAAAGCCATTCTTATAATGAAATTCAGGGTACAGATAAACCTAATGTATTATTATCACAATGTAAAATAATATTGAATTTCTGTAATATAAAATATTTACTAAATGTCCATAGGCACTTGCCTAACAATTTTATGGACAATGAATTTCCAATGTTATTAAAATATTTTATTGTTTAATTTGTTTAGTCCCTTTCAATGTTCTACATTTTTATTTATAAACTAAGTAACCATAATCCTTTGATAAAGTCATATCTGACAATGAACACTGGGACCTTGGGAATGAATGATAATACCAGTGTACATGATCATGTACCCTTTCAAAACGATATGCAAAATACATGTTATTTTTCTACTTATTCCACAATAAGCTCGAACAGATATTCAATACGTTTATTACTTTATTTTAATAAAAAATGTATCAAAATAAATAATATATTAATGTTACAAAAATATTAAATTTCACATATAGATGAAGTAAAATAAAAATTTTATTTTGCACGACAACATGATTCAAAGATTCATGCAGCTTATTTTCACAAATAGGAAATATTTTATTTTGATTTATATATAATTTTTGTCATAAAGATAAAAAAACAAAATTATAAATGATTAATATGTGCTACTTTAAAATATGAAAGGAAAACGTTGTTTTGTGATGAATAATAAAAGAAAAATAAATTAATGTACGTAATAATATAAATCAACATATAAAACAATTTTCTTGTAAAAAAAAACAATGAATATATTTTTCACCTTATTTTGTTTAAGCAAGTGTATATTGGCAAGTAGTTTTATTGACTTTAAATAAAATGATGTATAAAAGACAATGCAATGATTTCCAAATATTGCAAATTATGTGGCATATATTACAAAATCTGTTATAAAAATTTATTAATTGTGTCATTAAATTCAAATTTTTCAATGTTATATTTGTTATATTTGTATATGTAATTATGTAACTAATAAAATATAGGGATATTTTCTAATATATATACACACTTATGCATAATATATATAATAAACATTTATGCATAATGAATTACTTTACTATGTAATATTATATAAATAGTATATTTTGGTTATGTGTACATATTATCTCTACTATATATATATCATAATAATGCTATATATAGTAGATACAAATTAAATTAAATTGTTATTTATATTGTTAATAATATATTGTGGAATTTGTAGGGAACAACATATTTGAAATATAAAATAATAAGTAATTATAGGTAAATACAAATTGGCAAGATATCTAATAAGAAAAACAATTATGTTTCAGGAAATAATGTTATTGTGGCTGAATGATAAAGGGCAAATTTTATAACACTTATAAGAATATAAATAGGTAATAAATATTCCAAATCTGTATAATATATGTTTATACCCAGGGTGTCCAGTTTAATAATTCACATGAGACTTGGTTTTGTGTATCATATAACAAATTGGGCTTTATGACTAAAATAAAAGCTTAATCGTGCAAGAAGGTTGAGGATGTAATGAACAATCACTTTATATCATTGTTTTGTTATGTCTTTTCACTTATACAGATATAAGTGATAAGTATGCAATAAATTGTGAAAAATAAAATTTATGGAATATAAATAAAGTTTGATATGCTGTGCCTATTAAATTGCATGTATATTTATATAAAATATTGATTTGTTAGTCTTGCTTGTTCGATATGCACGTTTATAAAACGTATTATCTTTTGCATGATTTCTATTAATTATGAAGCAAATATTACTGTTGGATATCCATGTGTTATTGTCCATCTTAATAATATTTATATAAATTTTTATTTTGTAGTGTTTTATTAGCATTATTTTATAATTGTCTTAGATATAATAATATTAATATATTCTTTAAATTTTAAGGAACATTTATTCCATTTAAATCATTACAAAAATTATTTTATAGAATTATACGTAATATAATTTTATTATTATTTATATTATATCATTAAATATATTTATTAATTACTTGTTTTTATTTAGTAAGATATACATGTTTTGTATTCAATAAATTTATTTTAATGTTTATAATAATGTTTAATAAAACACTTAATCATTATTTTTACAGTTTTTATAATATGTCTTTGACTTGATTTCAGGTCTTCCAAACGTTTAAAAATGGAAGCAGGTTACAACTCTCATCCAAATCGTCTTGATACGGAATCCTACTATGGGGGAGATAACTTGTTCAACCAAAATAGACCTTACATGGTCTCATCGCCATCATATTATTACACAAGTCCTCCACCTGTTACACCACGGCCCAAAGGAGATGCTAGCAGACCTTACATGATCTCATCGCCATCATATTTTTATGTTAGTCCACCACCTGTTACACCACGACCCAAAGGAGATGCTAGCTCTCATATGTCGGAATTATACACAGAAGATAATCTTGTTCGAAAATTAAGTGTTCTCACAAATGCATTAAATCAAGGAAAACCAATTCGTGTTGAAGATCTTATGTCACTTCGATCAGATAATGAGGTACATATATTCGAATTTTTACTTTCAATGTTTCATTTTAATTATAATTTTATATAATTACTAATACTTCAATATGATATTATTGTAATTTAATAGCATAACTGTTATAATTCAAATTGCAGAGCGACCCAAAAGTAGTACAATTACTAGGGGAATTACATGCTGAACTACGACTTGCAGCAAATTCGAGGTCAAGTGGACTAGTAGACTCTCATCTCCCTGTATTAAATCCGCTATCTATAGGTATGTATTCATTGTGAATATTCTTTCTTTCTCTTTTATATTTGTGATGAATTATTGTTTTATGTCTTACTTTTGCAGATACAAATGCAGCACAGTCAGGAAATTTTGATGCACATGCAGTTTATGCTGGTGATGATGCAATGAGTTCTGGAAGATGGTCACAAGTGGCTACAGCAGGTGTTCGCAGTGCATTATTAGCGCTAATGTCGCGCTACGGTTTGGAAACTTGCAATCCTTCCCCTGTTATCACCCGACCCCCAGGTAAACCAACATCCAACCTAACGCAGAACCTTTCCCTACCTTCGACTTCCTCTCAGTCAGCATTTAGCTCATAATGATTTGTACATATAACTCTTTACAGCGTTTTAAGCTATATTCTGTATAAAGTTGGAAAAGGTCTAAATTGCTATTTTTTAAATTAACTAGGCATGGAAGTACAACTGCATCCAAGTTGTTTATAGACTCTACTATCTGTTTATAACTGTAAGTGCACATTCGGTGTATAATTGTATATAATTGATGTATTATTAATACGTGACCAGTTACTTAATATAGTACTTGTATCTTTAATAATAACAATATGCTCTTTATAGTATACACTTATGCGACATATGAAATAAGAGCTTTGAAGTATTAATATTTATCAGTTTAGTTTGTTCACGCATAGATTTTTGTTTTCGTATTAAACATTTAATACTTATGTGCATACATGGAAACACATACATGATGTATGTACATTTGGAAAGTTTAAACAAAATATTTGGTCAATATAGATACTTTTATCTTTTTCAAAAAAAAAGAACTTGTTTTTCAAATATTTAGCGTTCATTATATACAGTTTTACGTTAGGTAATATATTTTGTTATATTCAATGAATTTACTAAAAACAAAAAAAAAAAGGAAAAATGGAGTAGGTTGGAAAGAAAACTAAAATTCGATACGTTTTAAACGTTTATTTGTTGGATAAGCTTTTCTTTTTTTTTTTACGTACGATGTTTCTTATTTATTGTGGAAATATTTACGGGATGTAATGTACATAATATCCAGACATAATAAAGAGATAAAAGTACAAATATAGTAGGATTTTTTTAGGGCAGGAGGAGAAACTGATTCAATGATGTAAATTCGTATTTACAAATTAAGTACATCATAAGTAGATAAATTTGTTTGGTTAGATATTTTACGGAATTGTCGAATATCCTTTTCTTCTCTTATTTGCAAAGGATAATAAAATTGAAGTTTCTGGAGTTATTTTTTTAACATAATAATAATAAAAAAAGAATGGAAGAAAAATTAACACAAGTTTCACGAACGTTTCAGATTGAAGTGATTCCAAGAGAAACACGTACACTACGAAAGTGAGGTTAGGACGTGTGCTTCTATACCGGCAAGCTGTATACAATATGTGACGATATCATGGCGATTTGTGCTGCGGTTTAAAAAGAAACTGGCGACACGCTGTAGATTATTCAGTGAAGTGATCAACAGTATGATATGTGGGAATGAATAATAAATTGTTTATTTTGTTGAATTTGTTCGATTCTATGCACGGTGTGATAATAATATAATATAATAAAAAAAACGCAACGAATTAATTAACATCAAGTGAAAAGAGGAGCAGGGTATTAAATTGTTAAAAAAAAAAAAAATTACCTAACCTCGTTCATTTTACTGATGGCTTTATCAAATGTTTTACAATTCGATTGTTCAATGGACAATCAGATTGCGCGAAATGCTACGAAGAATTTCGCTGAAATGCTAGGAAAAGCATTCGAACAATACAAAAGTAAGTATGTATCACGTATTACACATTGTTTCTATATCAACAAATACAACCTTTGTTTATATTTTTTTTATTACAAGAAATGTATTACAAATTAGAGAATTGTTTTGTACATTTTTTGTGTTTCGTTTTATAATATATATTTTTTGGTCTGTTGATTTAAATTAGAAGATAGAAATAGATTCTTTGTAATGAATTATGATGCAAATACTGTATGTTATGAATGGAATTTTGAGTGAATTTTTTATAGTCAAATTTTGTACAATATTTACACAACAGACATTTATATTTGCAGAGCTGTGGAATGAATATTTAAAATTGCTAAAACATTATGAGGGTGTTGACTTTAAGATTCCACTTGAATTGTTTGAATCAGATATTTTTGATAATAAAGATATGTAAGTTTTGGATTTATTGATCTACAATTTTTAATATAAGATTACATTATATATTGTTTAATTTTCTATATTTCAGTATTGCACCTGCTATTGATCAAGTGTTAAAAAATACAGAAGCATCTTCGCATAAAAATATTAGTTGTAGTTTTGATAGTATTTCAAGTATAGACAACATTTCACCTAATACATCGATTAATCATCAAATACAAGAAGACAAATTATTAAAGAGTCCGATACTTATAAAGAAATATCCTAAATCCAAGAAGGAGAGTGTTACAAATGGTCGATTTAATGTAAAAAATTACAAGAAAAATGAAATGCGTTCGCGCCTACCAACCAAATTAGATACTTCTATTTTAATAAATCTAGAGAATAATGTTAAGCAAGAGACATTATCTGAAAATGAAAATAAATGTTCAATTATTGAAAATAAGAATGATGAGATAGATACATCTGTTACCAAAATGTCAAAAAAATTGGGAGTTAGTACATTATATAATGTAGATACCACTTTATTACAAAATGGCAAAAAACTTAGGCAATCAAAACTTGTGGTTCTTGAAGATGAACAATCAACTAACACCATAGATCAGAAGTATAATAGTTCAAATTTTTTAACAGTACATGTTCCGCCTAAATTTAAAAAAGACATAGAAGAAAATTTCAAAAATCATAATAATTCTATAGCAGAGGATATAATTCAAAATAGTCCGAGTAAACGTAGGAAGTTGAATTTAAAAATGAAAAATGTAAAACTAAAATATATAACTTCAGAAAAGGGAATTAAACAAACTAGTCCCAGTTGTCATTCACCATCTTTACAAACATCTATAAAAGAAAATCAAACGTGTTTATTTACAAAGCCAAAAGTATTTAATTTTTGTAGTGGAAATGTTAGTAATGATGATAAGATACAAGAAAATAATGGTCGAATGAAAGAAAAGACATATTCAAAAGCAACTGGTCAATTGCTTGGTATCAATTCTTCATGTGATGAAACATTCTGTATGTTAGGGGAAGAATTCAAACAAAAGTCTGCTTGTGATACAAATGAATTAAAAGAAAATAAGTCTTCAAGAAAGAATCTTATGAACAGTTTTGATATGTAAGTATATATAAATGTAAAAGGTTTTCTAAAATATTTATATTTAATTTAATGTATTTTTTGTAGACCAGATAAGGAAGAACATATATTTGTTAAACCATCAAAAAAGAAGTTGGAAAGGGCACAGATGAATGGCGTTTCTTGTTGGGAATGTAAACGGGTAACATATTTTTATAAATGTTAATGTCATAAATAATTAATTGAAACAATATTAAATGTGGTTTATTTGTTTTGAATACTGTACATGCAGGATGTATAAAGTAATATGTACGTTTATGAGTGTTTGTATGTACATATGTATATAATATAATTTGAATAATTCCATCTAAGAAACTTTTCTTTTAGTATTACGCTAGTCTTGGACTTTCTGAGGAAGAAATAAAAATGAGGCAAAATAAGTGTTCTAGACACAGAACTGTGTATAATGAAAGAAATTCTACACCTGATGGTAATATATCTCTCCATACATTCCGTACATCTCTCTGAAACCTATATACTTAAATTATATAAACATTTGTATATTTCAGATTTCTGGAATCCTCTATTTCCTGATGCTTCTTTTAACTCTACTTACCAAGATTAAAGTAAAATTTGTTGATGTAAATTTTGTTTGAAAATCATACAAAATAAAAGTACAAATTATATAAATATTTATAATTTCAGATATGTGATATGTAAAATATAGTGTTTAAAAAAAGGAAAATAAATCTGAAGAATAAAAACACATACCACATGTATGATTTGAACATAGACTGATTTATTATATTATAACACATATAGTATTACATTTTTTTGAGTGTATGTGTAACACACACACGCACACATAGTATAGATTTATATATTATTTCATTTTATATAGACTCATCCTTTTGCATAAAAATATAGAATCTTTTATATGAATCTGTGCTAAAAGAGACTAATGAAACATATTTTGGTTAAGCAAACTCACGTTTAGTTCACAATATATTTGTACTAATTTAACAAAGTATAAGCTATCATAACTAATGTTTTGAATTTTCTTACTTAGATTTTTAGAGCGTATAGTATTCAGAAATGAAAACAGCATTATAAAATTTAATTATTCGACACTGTATGTTATTTTTAAGTTTGTTTTGTAATTTTATTTATTTGCAGTACCTGATAAATGTATGACTGCTTTATAAGTCGCAATTCAGTAGAAAAGAGAAAGTAATAGAAATGGAGAAAAAAAGCATTTTGTGTAATCGTACTGCACAATAAAGAGAAAAGAATTTCAAATACAACTTGCTCATCCTGTGGGAGGCTGGATCTACAGGACGAACGAAGCCGTAGCTTTAAAGTAAGGACAATGCTTCCATTTATAACTCGTAAGATTGACACAGCAATTTGTGCAAACATGTATGCGTATATTTTTCCTTTAATATACCGCTTAATATCATTTTCATGATATCGATGATTAAACATTTCATTCACAGGCGTGTTCATCTCCACATGGTATTTAAAACATTAATTCTAATTCATATTTCACATCGAGAAGACGTTTTTACAGTAATTTTTTTTTTAATAATAACGATACTTAATTATAATGTGAATTATATTGTGCAGCTCGATCATTTTTATTTCTGAACGCGTAGAAAAAAGATTGAGATAAATAGTGCTTCTTGCGAATTTCTCGCATGAAATTTTATATTTAACGCCTAAAAATTTCATTTCACGGAAACAACAGTCATAGCCATCTATTAAAATCCATTCTTTTTAGAACATGTAACAATAGTATAAAAATTCTGATTTCAATTTCTAATGTGGAAATTTCGATTCTCGCATTTCTAACATAAAAGTTTCAATGAAGCTCTGTATATCAAAGACTCTTCTAAAGAAATCAATTCAACAAAGTAGATAATTGAATTGAACGCATAGTTAATTATATATGACTTAATTAATGTGAGCATCAACGTTATATACACTTGATAGAATTGACTGAGCAGATAGAATTATGTTAATTATTCCACAATATATTTTGGTATCTTATTTAAAGCTATTGTAAAGCACGTTAGTAGAGTTGTCCATGAGAGGAAGCAACGTATTTTTAACTTAAAAGTAAAACTTTTTGTAATATGAAATTAAAGATAGAATACAAACTATACAAAGACTGAGCTACATAATGAGAGATAAACATCCATTTCCACGATAAAACAATATACCGCGTTAAAATTTGGTCACTGCAAAAATTACTTCAAAAGACAAATTTACAAGGGCTCGCAGTACAAATGATTCCATTACTAGTTGATACCTAGAATTCCATCAGCTGCATAGCTCAGTCTTTCGAATCCATTTGCTTGTACTCGACTATTCAAATAGGCCGTAGTCAAACGAGATGCATAATTAAATATTATAGATTGCCACGTAAACTTTTCTCTAAAATAGTTGATATAATTTATATATATTTATCTCGTAACATGAATAAACAAGCAAAATCTTCATAATTTAAAGAGTTCGATGTTTTCTATAATGAAGCATAGTTAAAACAATGGCTTATTGGAAATTTATAACAGATTTGTACGATGATAGGATATGTTCAAAAATATTTAGAAGAAAGTTCTAGAGAACAAAAGATGCGATTACGGTCGACTAGAAATATTTGGCCATTTTTTTCTCTGGTAAATTGTAATTAATACTTTGCCTGTGTTCGCCGCGATTGCAATTTCGAATCAAATCTTACTGGTCTTGCTTTGTCGAAGAATTTCCCGGAAGAGAAGATTTTTCTGCAGGGGGTACAGGTAAAGCTTTAAGGATAGCGTGCACTTCTTCTGCCACTGCCATGAGAACAAATTTAAACTGTTGCTTTGTCGCAACCATATCAGATCTTTGATCTCTTATATGTTCTAATGTAGCTGCAATATCGATTTCCTTGGCTCCTTTCATCATACGGTTCAGGACCATGTCGATTAAACAATATGTACCAGTACGCCCAGCGCCATCACTATAAAAAATCATATTTCTTACTTCTATTCAATGAATCATTGTATGTGTCAGATAAAATTACGAACTATGTATTTTGCAAAAGAGCAATTTGCTATGATAAGTATAATATCTTAAATATAAATTTTACCTGCAATGCACAACTATAGGGCATGACCTGCCTTTGTAAGACTTGTTAATTTTCCTAAAAACAGACAATAATAAACATTAGAATACATTTTATATAAATGTATTCATATAAATGTAAACATATTTATATGACTATAATTTAAACACCGTAATTATTGTTTGTATCACTGAATGCTGAAGTTTAAATTATATTTACAGTTTTACATTGTGACTACTTACCGGCGGAATTCAAGGAGAGCCTTGATGGAGTGTGGCACGCTATTCTCAGGCCAGGACAAGAAGTGGAATTGGGTTACAGTTCTTGTTTCACCGGTACGTAAATTCTTCAAGTAGAAGGAACGCACCAAGTAGTCGTCGCACCAGAAATGCTCAGAAACAAGATGCACCTCATAAATGTGATACAATTCTGATCCTTCTTCCGGCCAATAACGGTGACACATGGCAACACCTTCTTCGGTAAGTCTAGTTAGCATCACGATTACGACGCTGCCTTGTTCCCAAACTAGCTGCCAAAAATCAGCCGTTGTTTCTGGCAATGGTCCTTGTGTGGCGATATAAGCTGGATTTCGAGGATCATGGTCCGTCTAAAAAGAAAGAAAAATATATTTATTTGAAACATTATTTTCTTATCATTAATCCTACATTGAGAAGCAAGTCACACGGCTTTCTTGAGTACGTAGCAAGCGTATTTCCTATTTTTTAAACTATTATTACGTGATTTTGGTGATTTTTTTCTTTACATTATGCAGAAGTTGTTTAGATCTTATTATAATTAAATTTGCATTTTTTATGTTTAATCTAATAAAAAGCCATTTTGTGGGAGTTAAACTAATACCTAAACTATTGTAGTGCACGCATAACGTTCATCTAAAATAAAAGTTTATCACAAAATGTAGATATAAATTTACAAGAAAAATTCATTTTTTGTACAGTCTTCTTGAGCTTTCTATTTAAATATTTACTTCTGTTCACAATTAGTTTCAATGATAAATTAAAACAATTAAAAGTTTTGTATGTCAGGCACTTATATTAACTTCTTCGCTGCTTTTCGTACAATGATCTTATTTTTAAATTTATATCTATATTTATGATACCTTAAAACTCATGCCTCGATTTGCAATCAATACTATTGAAATCTACGCGGAAGCGTTCACAGAGGAAGCATTGTTTCGTCATTAAAACTGCGAGAATATAACAGAAAACTCTCCATGCTCCATGTCGTGTGACTTACCGATTTCTATTTTCAGTTCCATTTTCAATGATTTTAAAATGTAAACCACGTACGTGTTATTTTACTCTATATTTATGTCTTTCTTGAATTTTGAAGAAATGTCAAAGTATAGACAATTTTAAGAATACTTACGATCGTAGAGGCGTTAATATAGTCGGAGTTATTGGCATTAGCATAATCGTTTAGAATCACCCTGGAATGATCGTAGGGAATTGCTGCACCAGGACGATTACATTTGACGTTCTCTTCATTTTGTGCGACCTCGGTCGAACAAGGATCCACCTCGTACGCGCACAATGCCGCCCATTCTTCGTCCAATCGATCTTTATTCTTCAAATGACCCTCCATGTAACTCTGGAGATAATACGCAATATTAAAAAAAATTTTGCAAATTATACATACCTTAATTTAATTAATTAGGTTGACTTCACTTTCTGTGAATCTTTATCTTTGCTTTGAAATGCCTATGGAAATATTGCATCAACTTACCAGAACCATTTGTCCAGTAGATATGTCCATATTTGAAAGAGCCGGTTCCTCTCCCCAAGAGGAGGTGCTAGATCGATTTGACGGCAAATTATTGGACTCGTTCTCCCTGGTTAAGCTTGTAATTCGCGGTGATTCTGGCTTATCTGCCGGTTGTTTGGCATGCATCCTTGCTCTGCATAAATCTTGATAGTCCTTCGATGCTTCCGGATCGGGTGTAGCCAATCCTGCCAGTTTGGCTCTTGCTTTAGCGTGTCGACGAGCGATCACCAATGTGATTGCTGCAGCTGCGATAGCAGCTACGACTCCTGCAGTCACTATCGCTCCGAACATGCTCGAACTCATTTCGGTTTTTCTAACAACTTCCAGCATTGCGGGTAGCTTGGTCTTTAAATAAATAGAAAAAAAAGAGAAGCATATTAATGTTTTGTTTCGACAGAGTTATTTCATCAAAGTGTTTGAATACGCTGTTTAAAATAAACAGAGGATCACATTTCTGATTGTAATATTTTCTTATCGACAAGTGATCCTACAATTTAGTTTGAACGCGAATATTATGTTCTAGATATGTTGTAAGATGAACCTTGTCACCTATGCCTGCACGGATCACCTCGACACCTAGAGTGTTTTTCAATTTTTCACGTATGTCATCTGGAAATAAAATATAGCTGATTAATTTCATGCTTTATACGATTACGTGATTATTAGTTAGATTATTAATTAGATTCGTAGACAAAAGAAATAAAATCTAAATAGAGATTTGCTTAAATTCTACTAAATAAATGATTCTGAATGTTTTTAATGTTTCTGTACATTCCATGCATTTTTCGCATCATTCAATTTTCTTCTTCGTCAAATTATTTGATTACCTATGTTGTTGACTACATCAGTAGCGTTGTAATTCTTATTATTTTTAACCACTTTGAACGTCACTTCCGCACGACCAACTCGAATATCTTTCAAAGAGCCAGACGTTAGTCCCAGTAATTCGCCCACCTAAAAATTAAACGTTGTTTCATCTGTGCTCTTCGAAGCAGATTTATAGATTTAGAGAAAAAACAATTATTACTTTTTCGACAACGTGTTCACCGTCCGACCATTTATGAAATGGTTCTTGAAATTCCACGTAAACATGATCCAGATCGACATTGTTGTACGATTTCGAGTCCGCTTGCTGGCCCACTTCCTTCTTCACATATGGATTAAGCAGCACGTCATTCTAAAATTCAATATTTCATTTTACATTTTATTTCGTATTCCCTCACGTTTGAAATATTTTCCATTTCGAATTGACACTTTGCTTTTCTACGCGATCGATGACTTACGTTCTGTTCGGTTTCAATGGAATCGGAACGATTTTCATTTCCTAAAATAAGAAACAAACTTATAAATAAACTGTCGAAATATCAATTTACGTCGGGGAAATAATGATTGAAAATTCCAATTATTTACCGGACGGCGATGGAGTTTTAAACGCGTAGTTGTTCGTTGAGAATAGTGGCCCCGGTTTCTTAACATCTCCGCGTTTAAATCCGGCTAGACCATGCTTTCGAAGGAGTTCTTTTAAATCGTCAGCGAATAAATTGCCGTAGGCATTGTCTAACAGTACAGAAAGAACAACATTGTAAATTTCTTTTTTCTTTTTTCTTTTAAGCATTTCAAATCAAGTGTAACCTCACGCAACAATACATCTACAATTTATTAATCGAATAGTATACCGTCGGTGTCGATGTCAGCTTTATCAGCAGTCTGAACGAGTCCTCCTTCCGTGTAAATCCCATTGTCCATCGGCGAACTATCCTTCTGAGGCAGTTCTTCTTCGTCGCTCAGATCGTCGTAATCGTCGCTGTTGTAATCGTTCTTCGAGTTACGTTTCACATTTTCCAAAAGAAGCTTGTTCTCGTCCGTGGCGTCGCCGAACTTCCTGGGTTTGTACTTTCCTGAAAACGCTTTCTCGTACTCGAGATCCTCATCCTCCAGCTCCTTTTTATCGGAATAATCCTCGGACTTGTCATTGATCAGGAACTCTAGGTCTGAGAGCTTCTTCGACACCTCCTCCTCCAGAGCATCTTTAATCGATTCCATCGCGTTGTCGTCGTAGCTTTGCAAGTATCTCCCGATCTGAGGTTGACGCCTGGTTCGAGACAGCCTCTCGTCGATTCCATCGAAAGTCAGTGGATTCTTGCGCGAACTGCTTCCGTCGAGGTTCTCCTCGTAGGTTTCTTCGTTCGTTAGTGAGTCGTATTCGTTGTGAGTGTTCGAGTTGTAGAATCTCGGCTTGTAGAGCTGAGAATCGGTTTCTCTGAGATGTCCCTTGTACGGCGATCGAGGATATTCATTGTCGCGAAGAGCGTCGGGGAAATATTGATTTCGTGTGCCAGGAGGATAATAGAGCTCGTTGGCGAATTGGCTGTTGAACTTGTCGTTATTTGGCGTGAATTTCACTATGGCTATCGTGGGCATCTTCAGAAACAAGGTTGCATCGTTACATTGGCGACGCGAATTTTGAAACGAGAATGGGAGGTAATTTTTGAAATGAAATTTTATTACAGCTTCGTGTTAAATACACTTTGTGTATGTCAACTGTGAGATTTTTATTGAAAGACTGATTTTTTTTTCTTTCATTGATTTGTTTAAAGAAGATGGAAATTTTAAAAATTTATAAAATAGAATACTCACTAGCACAACACAAAGCGTTGTTAATTACGATAGCGTGATGAACTTACTCTGGCCTGATCGATTTCATTCTTGTTTTCGAAGTGCGTACGTTGCTTCAAATGCTGACAGAGTCGAAGATCATAGTTTTCTCTAAACGATATAAAAAATTATATTTTAACATTCCGAAGAAAGAAGGAAGAAAGCAGTACTATAATATTGTAAAATTTATGTAACACTGCTTTTCGCACACCTTTTCTTTGGTCTTATATTCTAAAACATTCTTTCTCTTTCTTTTTTAATCATTTATAAATTTTGTAAATATTCACAGAATGTTTCTAAAATATTCAATTGGATTCTTTACATAAAACACGCTTTTTAATAGCTACTTTTTTTAATAGCTCTTTTGATATCAATAACTATTCCTTATATATATTATCTGTATATTAATAATGTAAAGTACCTGTGGCGTAAGTTATACAAGATCATTTGCATGATACATTGTGTATAGGGATGGGACCATTTGTATTCATCTACTTGCAGCCTCTCTAATTGCAGTCTTAGCAACTCCAATTCGTCGACGTTAAAATTATATCTGAAGAAAGGAAAAAACATTAATTAAAAATTTTTAAATTAACTTTAAATAGTTTCGCAAGTTGATACAATATTAACTTGGATATTTGAACATATTTTATTTCAGTAGTTTAACTAGTATAACTGGTAAGTTAAGTTTAAGTAGTATAACTCGTGTGTGGTCAGACACTAAAGGAAAACTATTTACTATTACCATAAAAGATAATATCAATTACCTTTTTTTTTATATTAACGTAAAATATCCTAAATTATTTATCAAGAAACACAGAGTGTTCCAATTTTTGATTAATCGAACTTTATTAGAATATTTCATGAATATAAATGAAGCAACAGAGTCAAAAAGTGGAGTAACTGTTTAAAATGGATGCGAGTACAAAATGTTCAGTGAAATAGCCGATTTTATTTGAATTAAAAAAAAAAATCCCTTCATTCTCGTACAATTCATCAAAGTTCATTGGAACAAATTGTCGTTATAATATGTATACGTTTA
The DNA here is from genome assembly GCF_011392965.1 of Frieseomelitta varia. Lineage (NCBI taxonomy): Eukaryota > Metazoa > Arthropoda > Insecta > Hymenoptera > Apidae > Frieseomelitta > Frieseomelitta varia. The sequence continues at coordinate 359,516 of NW_025110596.1, read as the reverse complement.
GGGAAAAAAAAAACATAAGTAAGAGAAATATTCGTTTAATCAAAATTTCCTAATTTTTTATTGATACATCTTCTTAATCTTTTCTTTCGAAACTACCTTTTTCGCAAGAAGATCTGTCATTTGTAAATACTCACTGATAATAGTCTTCGTCGTTTAGATCCGTGTATAATGGTAAACATCTGCCAAACGCAAGGTCTGTAATATTAGAAGTGGACAATCGAAATTTATTCGTGTGAAACGTTGCTGACTGCGAAGAAAGAACGAATATATTCCTTTGTTCAATTGATAATTACCATTGTAACACGTTTCCATTCGGGGATCACAGAGGCTCTCGCTGAACAGGCATCCTAAAACAAATTTACATGTATCAATAGAAGACTAATGAAGCTTCGATTAACAAGCTTTTCTTTTAACACACTGTATTAGACGAAATTGCAATTATCTTTCTGCAATCAATTCAAATTAAAAATGCTTAATGGAATGTAACGCAAATGCAATACTTATAAAATAGAAATATAATACTTATAAAAGAGTAAATATGCCCCATAAGATCAATTACGACAATATAGCGTAATTATACAATATATATATGCTGTATTAAAATAGTAGAACTTATAATATTTAATACGTGTATTGATTACTAATACTTTGTTTGTCAGTTTTATATGTTGTACGACTATACTACAAATTTTATTTCACATAAATATTTCGTGTACAATGTTACTGCATATTATGTTTATTATATAAAATGATAAAAAGCAAAAGAGTAAAATTGTGCAATATGTACTTATATGGATATGGTTGCGTAATATATAGCTATTTTAAGAAGCATTTCAATGTTGTTCAAATAGGGGAAAAAATGAAAATTTCCTCCCGGTGATAAGATTTGATTGCTCCTCGACTTCTGGAACAGGTAATATGGAACAGGCGAGTGGCGTGTTCATTTCCCTTGACCTTCGTTTTAGAATTGAGCTCTTTTGAAAATACCATCGCGTCGAATATATGTATCTCGATTCTACGTTTCATATTTCACGAATATCCTTGGTGCCGCGAGAGCTTGATCAAGGAAATCACGTCAATTTTTTCCATCAATTATATTTCATACAATAAAATTTATTCTGCTACAATGAAATTCAATTATTATTGTGACAAATAATTGCTTGCTATTTTTAGAAATAGGATAAACCCGCCTCCCCTAACGCGAGATCCTAGATTATCTTCGTGGGAAACTATCGAGCGTAATCGCGATGATTGTTTGTTCAAGACAAAACGTTTATCAGTTGTACGTTAGCGTTAGAAACTATTGAACACCTCGAGGAAACACATGTTAAGTGAAAATTGCATTGTAAAAAGTTTTTTGGAAGATTCTCACTTAACTGTAAATACATTCAACGTATTGATGAGATTGTTTGATCATTTTTTTAACTCTACTGTTATATAGCACAGGCAGTGAAGTTTAAGATTTACTGATAAAATAACGAAGAGTTAATCTTTAAATTATTGAATAGTTATCGTTATAGTTTATCATTGTTCTTTAACATGAGACAGGTCTCATAAGATATGAAACATTTAATTATTTAGTTCACTTTTTCAGATGGACAAACGAGACAAAGATCGGATGGTATTGGTATTTGATGCAACAATTTGAGAATTGATGAAAGTGATGAAGATACTGTTTGAATGACCATACTGAATGAAGCGACCATGAAGAAAATTACGACGCGGAATATTTGTTTCACACAAATACCTCTGTTCTTCCGATGTAGGTGAAGAATGAGCTCACTGCACAAAATGTTACTGTGACGAGTTCACGAAGATTGCTAGGCTGAGATGAGATAGATTTTGTATGCTCAATGTGCAAAAAAAAAAAAAAAAAAAAAAAAAAAAAAAGTTAAAAAAAAAAAAAAAAAAAAAAAAAAAAAAAAAAAAAAAAAAAAAAATNAAAAAAAAAAAAAAAAAAAAAACAGAAAAAGTTCAAAAAAAATAATAAGCTTCTGAAAAAAAACATAAGTGAACTTTCATGTTAGAAACCCGTTTTTCCTCTATTTGCGAATTTTGAGGTAATCATTTTTAATCTAATACGAAGACACTGATCTTCTTTTCACTCCGTTTTCCGATAGATTGTGAAAGAAGAGATATCATTTCCTTTAAAGCGTGTAAAATCGTTTATGAAAAGTGTTTTTAACCCGTACTAGGCGACGTTGCTCTTTGATAATTCAGCCACGAGCATTGAACGGATCAGCTAAGACTCGACAGGGAACAAACCTTCATCAAACAACGAGTCGAATCAAGAAGAACTGTCTTTCTCAAAGCAAGTGACTAGGAGGCAAAGATTTTAGGGACAAGAGAGTGGAATAGAAGAGAGAAAGGAAACGAGGGATAGACGAATTGGAGGGTCGCACTCGTGGATGGAAACGGATCCAGGGCAGAGAAGAGGAAGCAAGTTTGCAAAGGCGGTGCGGTGGTTGCGTGGGATGTACGGTTCGATAATCATGAATGTCTCGTGGGCGAAAATCGAACATCGCCTCCTTTTCTTCTCCACTTTTTCTTTTTTCTCTCTCTCGAGTCCAGCCTTATGTTGAAGGAGCAGCGAATTTTCAAGGTCACGAGCAAATAAGCTTATCTACAGCTTATACTCGATCAGACAGACGGTGTGTGCGAGTAGTCGCACGCGACGAGAAAGTATCCGATGGAAAATCGATGGCGGCTGAGTATGATGAACACAAGGCTATTGGATGGAGAAAAGAGATGTCAAAGAAACTGTTGAGACGAGAAAATTCTATTAGTAATTCCCCTTTTTTCCTTTTGGACTGAGGGGAGATTTTTAGAAATTGGATTCTCACTCCTTCTTATTTCTTATATTTTTTTATTTGTTCTCTACTTGTGAGAAGAATTGTATTTATTTGTTAGTCTTGCCATATTCAGCGAAAGGAAAAGGAAATGTATTAAATATTAAATATTATAGTTGAAACTCCGACTTTTTTCGTCGATATTATAAGATTGTCTTCGTTGCTTTTTTTTATAATAATATATTTTAAAATAATATATTAAACTAAAATTATATTTTGCGTGCGTAAAATAAAGTCTAACTCTCCACTACGATAATATAACAACGGAAATAACAAGGAAAAAAAATTGAAAAATGTCGAAAAGTATTAAGCTCATAATGAATTATTCTAATGCGAAATATAATTAACATTTCTAAAAATTTTTATTAATAGAATTTTTCTTTTGCAGAAGATATTGAAATATTATTCTATTCTGATGGCATTCAGAGAAATATCCGTTAAAAGGACTGTTGATCATCGTTGAAGGGAGAAATGAAATCTTCTCAGAACTATCGATCACGTTGTAATAAAAGGAAAATAAAAATACCAGAGTTTTTCTAAACGAGAAGACTGTAAGGTAAGGGAATCAAGAATTTCATTTATCCCCTTTGCGCTTTCAACCCTCCTTTTTGCTTTTTTTGCACATATTGTGATTCTTTTCTTTTTTTCAGTATAATAGAAAAAGAAAATCTGGCGTATATTGTAATATTATAATGGCATTATAATGTAGTATTATATAATAGAAATAAAGTTTATCCTTTATAAAGGATAAATAATATATAATTTAAAAATATTGGTCACAAATTATTTTTAATTCTACGAAAAGATCATTCATCATTACTTTTCTAAATGTTCTACGTCAGAAACGTTCATTATTGTTTTATAAAATTTGTGCAACATTCATTGTTTTCCATAAATTTTGGATCAAAGTTACTCTTTAAAAGTTATTTTAAAAGTATTATGTAATTCTACGTAACTTCAATGATCATTTTTCAGATAACCACTGAACCAGAATTAAGAGTCTATCACAAGAAACAGTTTCACTTGTTGCTTATTCCAAAGGCATTCAAGGATCTATAAAGTGATTCTCAAACTATTCTCCAGAGGAAAACTGTGGTGGAATAATCGTGGAGATCTTTGACTTACCAACATCACCATCACCCAGAATTACGTGATGAAGGATGAAGAGCACCAACAGCTCCGAGCCTCCTCGCAACCACCGTTTACGGCCCATAGATCTTCCTATAATTACGTATATTCAATTTAGTTTCTTATTCAAAACCAAACAGATATCTCTCTCTATATATATTTATCTTTTTTTTTCATTTAATCTGAACCTTATAGTAACGATAGCTTTTTTTTTTGTGAAAGAAGAAAAATTATCTTGAACAGAAATAAAGATAAATTAGAGTAAGCTAATTACTGTTTCTTTGAAGTTCATGGTTCGAAGTTGGTTGCATATTCATTTTCATTAATGAAAGAACATGGATCTTCATTTTTAATGAGATAAAACGGAGTAAAAGAAGAAACAGAAAGCGAGTTAGAAAATATGTGAAAGATTGCGGTCAACATGTAGAAATGAAGTACAGGTACGTCTCTAATTATGCGTTGATAATTATGACGATTCATTTTTTTGTTTCAATATCTTTTCATTTATATTCGATATAGATATTTATAGATTATAATTGTCTCTAATCATTGTTGTTAATTAATGATATTATAACAAATTTAAAAGCACCATCAAATTTGAAAGAATATCTATCAAAAGATTCTTATTCTTTGACATACTTCCTGTATATATATAATATCTTTTAGTATGATAAATAATTATATTTACAACAATTTTGTCGACACAAATATCTATTTAAATTATTCAGTTAAAATATAACAAAATACAATTAGAAACCGTTCACTTGCGAGATTTCAATTCCACAATGGAAAATAATTCGCGATATGTATTACACTGTGGAAAAGTGTACAAGCTGTTCGGCTCGCTGTACGTGAGTTACATGGCAACTTGTTGAAGTAACCGAGTTGTTCATCAGGTCAGAAACTGTTTTGTCGAATGCAAGAGCTTCGTTAAAATCTTCCAAAAGGAATAAAATTACTGTATTAATCTAATTTCTTCACTGTTGTGAATAACGAATCGCTTCATAAAGGGTGCGGTATACCTTTGCGTAACGTTTACGCAATCACGGTGTATACCCCCATAGTCAAATGACACCAAAGCGAGAGCAAAGCAAATTAATAACAGCACGGAAAATAGCTTACTTAAAATCCGGAGTTCAGACTCGACCAATAGTTCCAATGTAATTACTCCTCTAATTACTCCAATCTCGATTACCATCCAATAAAAACAGCTGTTTGTTCTGTCTCTTCTCAACAATCATTCCCTTCTGTCCCACCAATTTCTACCTTCTATCTTGCAAGTTAAAAGTAGATAAATTAATATACCTTAAACGCACATCTAATCCGATCCCTAACAACTAGAGTCTGCGTTCTGTTCTGATTCAATTCAAGCAAGTGATAAAATTCCGTGAACTACCGACCACGTCTCCAGTTATACAGTCGAAGCATCAGGTTGTAGTCACGTTCCCTCCCCCTCCGTTTTTCTGCCATACTCCTTCGTAACAGCGAGGAACGTGTCTCTCCGTCGGCTTACCTGGGTGTGACACCTGGTTACTTTTTCTTCTTAAGTTCAATACATCCTTGCCGAGGATCCTTCGACCTTTGGACGTGTGTACCGGCGTGCGTCAAGGAGAGGAGAACTGGATGCGATCGACTCGTTCGACTCGAAATAGAAATTATCGGCAATAGACCATCTCCTACCCTGTTGTGCCGCAGCAGTGCCACCGACTGAGTACTCTTCCACAAAGAATGAGCGCAAGCAGGGCATGCGTTGACCACGGAAATCGATTGCAACGCGCACATGCCGGCTGGCAAACGATCAAGGATGTGGATAGTGATGGGACCAATACCCTCGCGATACCTGGACCTTGAAAACGACGATTTCACAATACATTGGATGCTTCTTGATATATGGATTATCACGTTACAGCGACGCGTTCGAATGGGCGTGGGAAATCGATCTGGATTGCGTGTGCGATTACACTGAAAATATATTTGCAATACGTGAATGATAAAGTGTAACGGGATAGAATATCTTTATCAATACGAGAATTAAGAGAAAAGATTAAAGAATTTAATTTGGATGAAATAATGAGAATTGGATGTGTCTGGAAAATTCGTCAAATGGAAATTAATTTCTACAAAGAGGACAATAATTTTTTATGTATGTGTTAATAAAAAAATACAGTTTTGTACATCATTGTGACAGATGATGAAATAAAATCGTAATGATTTTTAAATTTAATAAATTTCGTACTAATACGTCAAGTATCGTATTTCTATATTAATTAGGATCACATCCGTTTGATACGAAATGAAATTATGATTTCATCTGCAAATAGTTGAAATGTCGAACAAATTAGAATTTAAAAATAGCTCTGATCTAATCTATCTGATAATTAGACACGCAAGCGTAACTACGCAAATCTTTTCTATGGAAAAGTTAGCAAGAATTGATCATAGTTACAATTAGAATTCATCTTAATTAATTAATTTCAAATGTGTAAAAATAAGGTTTGTTTCGTTCTAAATATATAAGGTCGTTCCCATCGCTAAAAGGGGGCAAGGAAGAAGCAAAGAGGGAAAGAAATAACACCTTCAAGAATAATAGAGAAACAGCTGGAGCTTTTTGTGCAGCCCGCTATCAAGCCGATATTACTACACGCCCTATCTCGAATGGCTCAAGAACTTTTAGCGAAGTTCCGATTTAAAAAAAATTTTTCCATCAGATAATGTTGAATGTTGTTGCATGGAGTGTATTCATGAGCCGACAAAACGCCTGCGCGTTTTCCATTCTACCCCTCTTTGCATTCTCCGTCTCTTTTATCGCTGAGCACCTGTTGTTCACAAACTGCGTTTCCCCTTTGAAATGATCGAACTTAGTTTCTTCCACACAGATCATTCCTCGATGAAACTGTTACATAATTACATGGGACTATTGATTGTTACATAAATATAAATTGTAACCAATAATTCATTGTTCATTCTTCCTGCAGTATCGCTACATCTTCTTGGATTTGAAATAACTTTAATTTAACACACTTTAATTTACACACGTTAATTCCATCAGGTCGTTGTACCATATTAATAGTAATCGTGGAATCTGAAATTATTGTAATTTAGAAACGTATATTATTGTTAATATAATAATGAATATATTAATATATATGTAATATATAATATAGTATATTCATTAATACATATTTCTAATTATATCTAATAATTATACAATAATTTTTATATTATTATTATATTAATGAACATTATTTTTAATATGACAATGATTTTCGAAAAAAAAATTGTTGTATTCCTGTTATCTGCGACAGGAATACATTTTTTATAATTTCATCAAAATATCGATTGGAAAGGAAAACTAAGCTCTGTGTCGTAAGAAGTAATGAGTCTTTTCTACTCGTTCTTTTCTCTTATTGAGAAGACAAAGACGAAAGTAGAATACTCCGTGTATCAGACAGTCAATTTGTCTCAACGTCCTCACGTTTTATCTTCTATCATTAATCAGTTGATTTTCAAGACGTTGATTTTCTAAAAAAAAAAAAAAAAAAGTATTGAACATGTTAAAAATCCATCTTTATATAAAATTTATTACATTAAAGATCATTACAATTAACCAGTCATTAAGGTATTAAGCATCACTTTCACTCGTGTTTGATTAGTTAAAACTATATGATCTTTTAAATAATTGAAATATTCTCGTTACTTTGCGTGAAAATAATTCTCATTATCATAACAAATATAACAATGAAAATAATAAAAATTAAATCAATGTAACAAAATATTTGGCAATAGGGTAAATAAAAAATTGCATCTTTCTGTAACTTCATTGTGCATTGTTATTACTATCAGTCTGATAAAATATGATAAATAGAGCAAGATATGATACCACTAACAATTTATATTTGTTCTGTTTTCCAATTAAAATTTTTTTCTAATATTAAATTTCTACCATTCTTCGGCAGCATTGTTTAATATATTAAGAAATATACGTACTCGAGTAGAATTGATTGTTCAAGTAACATCGTCAAATTAGTTAGTCGCCGATCTTAAAACTGCATTCAACGTTGCATCAACGAACCTTAAACTAAAAACTATTAAAAACTAAAGTAAAAAACTAAATTAAAAGTATTACAGAAGTGTCAAATTAATTATACTTCAAAATAGTTTTGGAAATACCTCTCGAAATTTGTTAGAAATATTGCACGTGTGGCACAGGCAAATAAATCGATAAAAAAATTTCATCTTTCGATAATGCGAGAAACGATAGCGTCCAAAATAGGTTATCGATTGTATCGATATATCGATTTGCGAACGATGTTTCGAGTATATTTATCATTGTCGTCGATAGTGTCCAGTTTAAAATGTAGCGTACACGTGTAGTTCCTTCAGTTCCCAATTCGTAGAAAAAATAAAAAACGAATCGCATTAGAACTACGATGGCTAGTGCAACTATAAATAACAGTGCTCCACAAGTGCAAATAAAATTTCTTACCAAACAGGAACAGTGAGTATCCGTTTTGACTACCTCTTGTAAGCTGCTTTAGGAGGTTAATTCATTCTGTTGTCACAGATATGACATTGTTCTCATGCTTTGTACAATTTGCAACAGTTTTATTATTTACATAATCGTGATATCTAATCGTGATGAATAAATTTTTTTTAATTTCAGATATGCTGTTCCAGATTTTCCATTATCAGTGCACACATCCATTGTACCCAATGAATTAAATACCCTTGTGAATGAACTTTTGAAAGGTAGTGCACAACTCATTTCTAAATGTGCAGATTTTGAGCCAATGAAATATCCTGTTTGCTAATGTGGTTTGATTTTAGAGTCAACTGAGGTAAAGAATAACATAGAATTTGATTTCTTAGTATGCTCTCAATTTCTGCGCACTTCATTAAGCGAACACATACTAGAGAGAAATATTTCTACAGAGGAAGTCATAATTGTTGAGTATGTTGAAAAATACCCACCACCAGAGCCTCAGGATTGTCTTATACATGATGATTGGGTTTCCGCAGTTGCTGTTTGTGAAAAATGGTTATTTCCTTTATGATTTATCATTGTTATTTATTATTAGAATTGTAAAGTTACTTTCAAAGGTGTAATTTAACAGGATTTTAACTGGCTGTTATGACAATACATTACACATATGGACATCTAAAGGGAAACATCATCTGGTAATTCCTGGACATACTTCACCTATTAAAGCAGTAGCATGGATTTCTTTGACCAGTGACATGGCCACTTTTGTTAGGTATAATTACAAAAGTTGGATTAAATAATCTGTTGAATCTTATAGTCATCTGCAATTTACAGCGCCTCTCAAGATCAGACAGCTATAATATGGGATTGGAATATTACAAAGAATTCAGTAGATTGTATTCATGTATGCAGAGGACATGAACGTGGACTAGAAGCTGTTAATGTTAATTATGACAAGACAGTGATGGCAACTGGAGGATGGGACACAATGCTTAAAATCTGGTCTACAGGTAAATATTTTATCTTATAAGAAAAAGCAGATCATTAATGAACAAATGTTTTACTTTCATTTGTACTTCAGCGAATCAAGATGAAAATGAAGACGGTGAATCTGCTTCAAAAAGGTTGAAATCAGAACATGGTAAAACAAGGGTAAATAAAATAAATGAATGCAAGTAGAATGTTTTTTTAATAAAAAAATAATTTATTGCAATATATATTATTATATTATAAAGATACCTAAAAGAACGATGAAAGGTCACAAAGAAGCCATCAGTGGTGTAGTATGGTCAGATAAAACAGAAATTATAACGTCGTCATGGGATCATACAATCAAAATATGGGATTCAGAACTAGGAGGAATCAAACACGAACTAGCTGGGAACAAGAGTTTCTTTGACCTCGATTATTCAATATTAAGTCGCACTGTCATTACCGCATCAGCTGATAGGCATATCAGATTATACGACCCAAGATCTACAGGTTTCAATTGAAATCTTTTTTTTTATATAAATTTCTAGTCATTGTTACATTAAAATAATTTCTTCTTTAGAGGGAACACTTGTGAAAACAATATTCACGTCCCACACACAATGGGTACAATCCATACGATGGTCGCCAGTGGACGAAAATCTTTTCATTTCAGGAGCATATGATAACGAGATGAAGCTTTGGGATACCAGAAGGTATGATAATCTTCAATTTCACTTAGGCATGTTTATAATGTAAATATGTTTAAGACAAAAAGTCTGTTTCATCTTACAGTCCTAAAGCGCCGTTATTTGATCTTTCCGGGCATGAAGATAAAGTATTGTGTTGCAATTGGTCGAATCCCAAATTTATGGTATCCGGAGGTGCAGATAATACCGTAAGAATATTCAAATCGAAACATATTGTTCGTTAATAGCGAATTGTTACGAAATCTTTACACGTAATAGAAAAATGAAATATTGTGCACAATGCAAATTAATAACAGTAAGGTTTTTTGATCATCTGAATATTTATTACATTCTAAATAAATGTGATCGTTTAAAAGAAATGGAGATGTATTGTCATCGTGAAACATACTAAATCACAAAATCATGCACTCAGTGTAAAATAATCAAAAAATATCGAATCAAATTCTAAACTGCAACAACAAAACTCAAAACTACGTATATGCAAATTAAGATGATGTACATGAAACAAGTACAAAATATTTTCGTACAAATAAATATATTTAACGAAGTCAAAGAGGAAAAAAAAAAAATGCGACTTTAATGAAAAAAATATTTTGCATGGCCTAAAAAAAAGCTCTCAACGTCAAATCAAAATTCGCATTCCTTTTATTTCAATGAGTTCTTTTTACGTGTTCGCTTTCCTTTTTTTTTTTAATTTTACTCTTGTATTTTACATCATTATAAAACCATCATTTAATTGACAAAAGAGGAGATCTAGTAATCGTTCTCATACATTGCCAACATTTTCAAATCTTTTTATCTTCACCTTTACGTTTTTAAGAATTTCGAATCATCTTTATTGCGCACAAATTAAAACCATTTACTCAAAATAGTACAAATCGCATCAGCGTGTAAGGTTGTTAAAAGTACTAAGAAAAAGACTCGTTACGTCCTACCGTATTACCAAAAAATTGAATGTGACATATTAATTCTTCGCAGAAAACAATTTTATCGTCGATTAATATACAGGCGGACGCTGGATGTATCATTACACAATTAGTTAGGATAATGTGGGGGGCTTATTGTTTTAACATTACTTACAAAGGACAAATGTTCAGTCTATTGCACATGCTGTAATTACTACACATTAGTAGATACTATAATTTCGTTTCACCGATTGTTCGATTGAGAAGAACGTGATTTTTTTTTTTGGATTTTCTTCTATTTTTGTTTTCTCTTCTTTTTTTTTTTTAAATTCGTTAAGCTCACTCTTTCCTGGAAAATACCAAAAATCGGTCTCAGGATATAATATTAAAAAAGACATATACAATAGTCGCTATTTGACTCGATAGAAGGCATATCTCTCTCTTTTTTTTTCTTTTAGTATTGGAATACGTATAAATACAGTCACTGATTTTGTACGAGAGTAAGTTTATTTGACAGACTTTACATTTCGTTTGTTCGTTTCTCACAGAAAATGTTCGTTCACTTTTTGACACAACAAAGAAAAAAAACGAAGGGAAACGAAAATAAATCTGTATGTGTTTCCTATGAAACTCAACGAAATTTAGTGCGGACAAAAAGAGAAGTAATAATGGGGAAAACGTCTGAGAAGAAACAATGTTACAATTTGGGGATTCACTCTGTGTTGAGGACCATTCCAGAATTGGCAGCCTGCCATTAGAAAAAACTCAGGAAAGGAAAAGAAAATCATTCGAATAAATCCCCAAAACAGATCGTTTATTGATCAAAAATAAGGGATGATAATTAAGAATTTGATTCTTTCACTTTGAATATACCAAACCATACTTGTAAGTAACTCTAAAAACTGTTCAAGTGCACGCTCCGCATACAAAGTGTAAGAAGTGTGACATTCAGAGCGTGCACACGCAGTGTGCAGTTTACAGTAACAGTGTGTCTCTGCAGTCTGTGTCGTGTCATAGGCAGATGGTTGTTCTTATTTTTTTCTTCTTTTTCCTCTTTTTTTTTTTAAAGTACGCATTATAAATTATGCATACAATTTACACACCACATATTCGTCTCGCACTTTCTCTCTCTCTCTCTCTCTCTCCCGCTCTCACATGTGTTTTCTTAATCTTTTGTATTCACTACTTATATCTCACGTTTCTCTCTCTCTCTCTCTCTCTCTCTTTCGCGCGCGCGTGCTCTCTCTTTCTCTCTTTTTGTTTTCTGTTTTGCATTTTTTCGTTTGTTTCGTTTTTCTCCTCTTTTTTTCGTATTTTTTTCCTTTTTTAGAAGTTCCTATCTATATTACCCCCACATTATCTCACACAAAGACTAGCGTTTTTAAACGATCCAAAATAAACTAAGGGCACTTTTAGTGGCGTATGCCCTGTGTTCTTATTCGAGTTTCATGAAAAATCTAATTCTGACCGTTGTTAAACTTTGTTGTTGTTGTTCTGGTTACTTCTTCATCTTCTTCTTTTTTTTCATCATTTTATTACAGCACCTATCGACTTCTAAGAATCCCTATTTCTTAACTAACTATGACACACTTGCCTTAATCTAAAAATTTCATTACGTGCTATGCCTCGCCATCTTAAAAGTATCCGAAAATCTAATATGTATGTGTGTATGTGTGTATGTGTGTGTGTTCATTTACTTTTTTTTTCTCTCTTTTTTTTTTTTTTAAACCTTTTCCCCTCCCGATTATTCAATCCTCATTTATGAATGCGAACCGTCTAACTTAATGCCTCAACATCGTGTTTCGTTTCTTTCCTTTCTCTCCCTGTCACTTTCACTCCCTCTTTCGCTCGTTCTGAAATTTACGAAATTTTTAATTCTCATGTGTATTTTCATTGGTCGCACACCACATAACAATTAATCATATCGTGGAGACAAGAAACAAAAACAGAAATAAGCGAATCTAGTATTGGTAATTTTTTTTTTTTCTTTTTCGATAATTACACATGTCGTATCCTTGTCTTATAACGCAAACGGAAGATTCGTACGCGACGAAGAATACGACGAAGGGAGTTAGATTAACCCGAAATTACTCACGTGGGAGTCTAGTGCACTAGACCCCCAGGTGGATAATCCCGGGTTAAAAAACGAGAAGTGCGGAAAGATTATGGAAAACAAACCTGGAGGAGGAAATACGGGAAGAGTCAAAGTTAAAAAAAGGAAGAAAAAAAAGGAATAGAAGAATAATGGAGCATAGGGGCAAATGGAAAAATGTTCGTGTCTCTCTCTCGTTATAGCTAAAAAAAAAACCTATCTCGCTTAACAATCGTAAAACAATGACTTAAAACCTCGATGAACATAAGGACTGTACAAGTCGAAGTACAATGACGCGCGTCACATTATCGGAGCATCATCGGAGTCTCAACTCGGACTCGCGTATTTCTTATTTATTTATTTATTTTTTTTCCCCTTAAATCGCTTAAGCCGACGTTCGACTAACATTACATTACTTATTTTTTTTTTTTTTTTTTTTTTTTTTTTTTTTTGTTTCTTATAACGAAACGCTAATCGATCGACGCTTTCAGGAATCCTATCCGGGGAATGGAAGAGTGAAATTGGACGAATGGCGATCGAGAGATGGATCGGAGCATCGCACCGGAAACGTTCGATGACGAGAGGATCCTGTCGATAGATAAGCTTGTTACAGCGTTTTCAGAGTCTAAGGGAACGACCAGCCAGGAAGAAGATGGTCGAAGTAATCTTCGTTTAAACGCGCCGTTAATGTTAATATCTCTCCCCCCCCTTATGACGCTTTAGAGGATTTTAGATTTATCATAGTGAAAAGCAATAAATTGTAACGGAGGGACAGGCGAGAGAGTGTGATATATACACGTGCAAACAAATAGAAGAATAATAAAATGAAAAGAGAGAACTAACGAAAACGTGTGTGTACGTACGTGTACACGCGCGCGAAGGATTACGTAAATTCGCACGATAAAAAGCGCTTCGATCGTTCAGTTTGCGACGAGTCGGTTACGGCTGCTAATTATTAGCAAACGACGTTGTTTATTAGCGGGAGGCGGGAAATAATCGACGAGTATACGGCCCGCGGTTCTAGTCACGGGTACGCACGTGATTCACACGCAACTTTGTAGGAAAGACAAAGTAACAAATAATTTCCGACACGCGTCTTTATTACACATAGAAAAAGAAGAAGAAGAAGAAGAAGAAGAAGAAGAAGAAGAAGAAGAAAAAAAAAAAGAAATCGCGTAAATGGCGAACTAACCGAACAATCTTTAGAATCTTTCGAGTAAACGAGCATAGTTGGAAAGTGACTCGCGGGAGGATCGGGAGTGGCCTTCGATCGGATGAGGCGAAGTCAAGCTTCACGAGCGAGAGAACGGTCGACATCTTATTTCGAGATTCGACGTGAAAAAAAAAAAAAAAAAAAACGGAGTTAACGCGAACAGCAAACAGCGGATCATTTAGTTTCTCGCGCACCGATTGTCTTCGCTCTTGTTAGTCGGTGAAATGTCTGTAAATACAACAGGTGGTCCCCGCCCTGATCCTTTTCGGTTTAGTTTAGTTGAAACGTGAAGTTGACCTCTCGCGTAAAGGAGCTGTCCGCTGAAATGGGGGAACCGATCCCTCTCGGATCGCGGACAGATCGCTTCACGCCGGTCTCAGAGAGATGGCTTAGAGAGATCAAGCTGGTTAGCGCGCGCTTCTATTCACCTGTATTTCGCTCGGTTCTTCTACGTACGGACACAAATTTCGATTGAAAATCGCTTCGCTTTTATTCGTGACACCCGTTTCGCTCGGTTCTCGATGAAAAAGAAAAAAAAAAAGAAGAAAAATCGGCTCTCGGTTGACTCTCCAGTCGCTACCGGCGAGCAGCTCACTCTTTCCTCGATCAACGGCATCTAAACACACCACGAAACACCTGCTCTTCGTTCCCACAACCTTGTGTAACTTTGATCCTCGCGAATCTTGGCGACAACTTGTGTTATTTCTCTTTCCTCATCGACACTCTAGAGACGTAAGAAGATGTTCACACACATCGAATTCGTTTACAGTCCGGCACACAAGCGTGCAAATTGTTTCCCTCACGTTTCCTTTATGAACGTTCCTTGCACAAAATACGAGTACGGTACACGAGTTTCCCCCTGTTCACTCCTCGTCGAGCGATTGTTCCCGGAGCAGCGGAGACGAAGATCGATGAGCTGTTCGCCACGGTGTTCGTAATTCTCCCTTTGGTCGTCGAAACGGAGACCAATGCGATCAATGGTTCGCATTCGAGCGAAGGGAACCAATCGTGCCGCGTTAAAGGGTCTCCCACAGAGGAGACCCGAATTGCCGCGAGCCGAAGTCTAAGCGAAGGTTGTTACAATTTTAGTGCGTTTACGCAAAAATCGCGATCTGTGATATTCTTAAGCAGTACATAAGCGACTCGAGGGGCCGTGCGACGCGCGAGATCCAAAAACTTGTGTGGAACGATGGATTCGACGATGTTACGGCGAGTTGTCTGCCCTTGCGGGATTGTCATCGGCCGCGCACGAATCGGTCCCTCGTCGAATCGAAAGCATAAAGTCACGTTATTTAAACACCGTTGTAAATGTAAATGGCTGATAGCTCATATGGCAAATAAATATGGTTTATATACAACTGGCAAGCAAACTTCCCCCACCTTCACTGCACTTTGCGCGACGGGAAATTTGAAAGTTGATCGTGTCACACTCGCGATAAGAATAAGAAAGGACGTAGATTTTGGCTCGAAATAAAAATGAATTTCAATTTTCAATTTTAATTCTTCTGAAACTGAAGATTAACAAATTATATATATATTTTTTTAATATATAATATATTATATAATGTATATAATATAACGTATAGTATAATAATATATATAATATGTTATTATATAATGCTTTCAATGTCTTATATTTGACACAATATAATGCATTGTACAATATAACTGGTATTTACCGAAGACTGAGAAGAAAATCGTAAGGCAAGGAGCTGAGCTGTAAATCATTGTTGCAAGAAATTCCTGATCCTATTTTTCCTTTCTTTTTTTGTTACAGTTATGTATCGTTCCTTAGCCGACTAACTTACTTGCCTATCTGGCTGCTATCGCTACCCCCCTCCACTGCATCGATCTCTCCACTACTAGTGGAGGGGGTAGCGCTGGCGACGAGGAAAGTAGGGGCAAGGACCGCCAGTTAGCCACCTTTAGTTTACGGCGTAATAATTTCCTGAACGCAGATCAAAGCGACGTCGACGTTCGATTACCGCGTCGATCGATAATAAACAGACGAGCGTCTCGATGTTCCTCTACTTCTAACCCCTAAACGAAACGTCCAAGAGGACCATAAATAATCGACCCTAATCGAAGACTGTCGGAAAGAAGTCCGAAAATAGAGAAAAATCTCAGCTCCTTTTCGTTGTTGCACGCGTGGAAAATTCATACACGAGGAAGAAATTGGAGGCTGCCCGCCCGTAGCCGAGGATGAGCTCTCTGACAGATGAATTAACATGTCACTGGCTGTCTGGCATCTCCTGATTCTCTGGGTAACGCGTTCGAATATACACTTTTTAAACGGCAGATAATAACCGTATGCTTCGCCCGGCGATGAATTCGCTATTCACTTCGCGATCGATCTGTGCAGATGACACTCGCCTCTTATCCCAGAATGAGCGCGGCGCGTTCCCCCTACGTGTCGGAATTCGAATACGTTCCGCAGCTGCATCCCTCCAGGAACCCCGACTGTCCGTTTCGGTTCGTCGATCGCGAGCGAATCCACAAAGATCCGGAAAACTGGGATCGACCGTCGATCGAGATCAGGGCCGTGCTTTCTCCTTGTTCAAGATTTGGCAAAAAGTACAAATATAATAGAATTCGATTGGTTCGAGGCTGACTCTCGTTGATTTATCGTTCGTAGAACGTTCGGGGATGATCTTCACGTTGGTCGGAAACGTAGGTACGACGAGGTGCAGGACCGAGGAACGATAACAAACGACAACTGCACGAGGAAGATACTTATCAGCATGAGGTTCAACAACATCGGCAAGGTGTTCTGATTACGAATTCAGAGAGTGTTTGTTATCAATTAAATTAAATTAATCCGTAACGGAAAGAATCGTTATCGTGTAGACCGAGATCGAGGAGAAATTTGTGGTGATCGATCACGCGCTAGACTCCTTGACGATGAGAAAGATCCCGCTGCGAAATCCTTACGTGATCAAAGTTCGCCAGGAGGCCATATTGCAGTTGTACGGATTGAAGTTTCAAAGCGTGAGTACCACAAGCAGCTGAAATTTCGGACGAAAAGACGTCGTACTTGACACTTTATCTACCGGTCATGATGGAAGTTGTCGTGAGCGACCGACTCAGTTTGGCGCGAATTTGGATATCGCGCGAGAATGTACGTTCCTATTATTTATCGAGCTACCAAGCTCAATACAATTACTTGTAAATTAACATTTATATAATAATATTACTCGAACGTAATAATAATACTCTTCGCGAAATGAATTAATTCTCTTGATATTTCTTTAAAATGTAATACCGCTTGTAACGATCACTCTTACGCAAGGGCATGTTCCAAATTTGCAGACAAAAGATGTGCTCTGCTTCTTCTTTCATCACTTCTTTGGAGAGTTTCGCTATTGCCACTCTGTCAGATCGAATATCGGTTAACATAATAATAAAAGAAGGTTCCGATCGATAGGTTTCCGGTAGATAAAGTACTCAACTGCCGATGTGACTTCGCTGGTCACTTGTCGCTCCGTCGATTTCTCTTTTATCAAACTACGATAAAAAAGAAACAACACGTGCCGCGAAATCTTTTACCCGTCGTTGGTAGACGTACCAGCGGAGCAGTCGGCGAGATCTCGCGGCCACACGTATTGATCGCGCGACTTTGGACAAGGTTGTCAACGCAGAGGCGAGAGAGGAAGTGATCAACAACCGGAGCCCGAATTACACGGGTTGCGACGTTGATTCCGAGCGACCGACCTGCGGCCAAACCTTTATCCGCGGGGAACTCGTTCCGTTCAGTCAGGTAAACGAAAATCCTATTCTGTACACGCGAGTAGAAACGAGAAGACTCGACATCCAAGAGAAAAGGGACTTGTTTCGTTTCTCGAAAGAATATTGAAGTTTCAACCCTTTCGGCCGTTTCGTTTTATTTCGAGAATGTGCACTGGGCTGTGCTTAATTATTTCCAGGTGTTGTATACTAGAGCATACAAAGACAAAAACACAGTAAGTGCGCTTACTGGGAGATTGAGTTAAATTATAACAAAATGATAAATTTCTTTTGGCGTTTCTTTGAAAAATTTTCCATTCTATTGGCGCGACACAGATTTTACGTTATTTTCAAGTGCATATTTTCTTCGTTTGTTTTGTTGCCTCGGAATATTCTAAAATGTGCTAAAATTACAAATATATATACCTACATAATTTTTTTACCTAAATTTTGCAACAAATAGCAAAAGCCAATTTTGTGTAACTTGGCGTTAAACAAAAAGATTCCATCTTTTCATGACTAGTATACACGAGGTACACACTATAAACGCTTAAGAGGTTAAGTCGTTGACGGGTAGAATGTTCAAGTCTCGAGTCGTTGATGGATTGCAGGGTTTCTGTTGTTCCTGCGATCGGAAAGTGAACGAGAGGCGCCAGTACGGCTTCTCGAACGAAAGTTCGACCAAGGACAGTAGGGCCAAGTCAAACTACCAAGACGACAACAACGCTGCAAACAAAGGTTGCAACAGGTTACGGACGGGAAGCGAGCGCGCGAGTTCAGACGACAACTCGGTGGCACGGGTCCAGGCGAAAGGGGCCGAAGTTCGATCCGACAAGAAATCGTCTGATAATAAGTCCCACGCTGTCGTGCCTGAAGCTAACGAGGTTCGTTCGTCGAACGAGCTGCGTCTGAATAAAAAAACCGGAGGAAATCTGGAAAAATCCCACGAATCGAGGGAGGGCGAAGCTTCGAATTTTGGCGGGAGGAACATGGTTAGACGAGAGAGATACAGAGGAGAGGACAGTGAAGGAAGCTCTGGAAGGACACCAGATGGAGATAAAGCTGCGGCGAACGACGTCCTTGGAACCAAGAGCGGCAGACTTTGGGCGGACAAGCGCTGGAATCCGAAACACGTCGGGCCGACGTCGCGTGTAAAAAATTCAGGCTCCAGCAGCAGCGGAGATAAGAGAAACCAGCGGAGAGACGGCGAGGGAACGAATAGCAATCGCGAGTTCCACTCGATCGGCTCGAAAGCAGAAGCGAGAAAGTTATCGCGAGTGGCGGTGGAGAAAAATTGGAAAAATCCGTTCGCGAACCAGCGCGAATCAAACGCGAACAACCACGATGCTTGTTCGAGAGTCGCGTCGTTCCGTTCGAAGAAAAAATTGTTGCCAGCGGAAACGCAGTGGAGGAAAGTTAACGGAAGAGCGTGCGATGGTACCGGACGCGAGAAACTCCGGACGCGAGGGTCCTTCTACGGGGATAAAAGCCCGGCGCCGAAGTCTGGCAAGAGGAGGGGGGACAAAGTGTTTCCCGTTAGGTCGACGGCGAATCGACCTTCTATGCATTTAAACGAGCCTTTAAAAAATTCGTCGACAGGTGTATTGAATAGCAATAGGTCTCCGGCGAGGTGGACAGCTCGGACGAACGGGATCGGGGCGGGTAATTTAAATAGAGTAATGGGAAATACATCCCCGATTACGCTCCGCGGGACTTTTAACGAGAAACACGGACGAGCCGGCGAGCCCGGATACTTTCAATCCCGGGGTAACGAGAAGGACGAGGGACGTTCCTTCGGAAGCGTTGGAACTTGCGCCGGAGACAAGTTGAAGACAATTTCCAGAGAGAGAAGCGTCGCCACGCGACCACACGATTTTTCTACGAAGCGCGCGAACAAGCAACCCCCGACGGGGGCAGCAGCGATAAAAAATTATTACACGCCGCAGAAGAGAACGTTGAAAGACTTCTCGTTCGTCAGGAACGACCACGACTCGCCGAAGGGCGCCGGCTACGAAAGCGAGACGAATTCCCTAGGATCGCGCGGACAGCTCCGAGATTGGAGAAATTCGCGGTCGGCGCGGTTTTCGAGGAGATCCGACGAATCGTCCGGGGGACGAGGTCGACGCAAGAGAAGCAAAAAGGCGGCCGACGACAAAGAACCGGCGGCGAGGACGAGAGGGAAACCCGGTCACGAAGTTCGTGTCTACATAGACGGCGCCGGGTCTCCGAAGGGACGCACGAACGACGAATCAAGGTTGGGTAAATTGGCGCGCGACTCGATCGACGATGAAAGGTCAGAAATAACGGATGGGAGAAAGGGCATGGGGGAGAACGACGGTTCGAATTCATGGGACGAGAGGAACCGGCAGGACAGCGTGGACAAACAAATCGAGGAGAAATTCAGTCGCATAAGCGACGCGCTTAAAGAGGATACGATGATGGGATCGAAGCGAATTGTGGAAGACGCTTCTCACGCGAATCCTGAAGCGAGTGATAAGGAGAAGGTTTTAAGTAACGAGAGAGGCGGCGATACGACCCCCCGTCAACAAATCGACGAACGTTCGAACGAAAAGAACAGCATAGAAATTCCCGATGAATTTGACAAGGAAGCTCCATCCTATCGACAAACAGACGGAGAGGATTCCTCTCTGGGTGACAAATTTCACGTAAACCGAGACTCTTACCCGAGTTCTCAAGGCGAAAAATCGGCAGAGCCGGTAGTCGCGAATCAAGAGAACAATCCGTCTGTGAATAATCCTGACGAGTTTCTCAACAACTACACTCCAACTTCTAGCTCCCAGCTCGTGATCCCGCCTCCGATAGGTTTATCCGTGATCAAGGAACAGAATCAAGTTCTCGCGCCAGAGAGTGACGATGACATTCGACCGTTAGACTTTCTCAATCCTGCGTCGTTTACGACCGAGACCTCGGACTCGACGCGAGCGTTGATCGTGGTAGATCTTTTCAAAATTGCCACCGGCTCGTTCGCTGAGGCACCTCTGCCAGGCACCACCCCCAAAGAGATTGCCGAATCTGTCACTCCGTCGCTGGGATTGATCGACAGGCTGGGTGGCCTAAGAAAAAACATTGAGAAAGCGTTTCAACGATTGAGACCAGCGAGCAGAACGCTGGCAATTACCGAGAGCACGACGGCCATGCTGAACGAGTCGACGACGACGACGAACACGACGAGCACGACTGAAGGAACGACCAAGATCACCGGCAAGGTGTTTCGACCTTCGATCAAAGGTTCGCCGGAAAACGCGACGCTAACCTCACCCGGAGGCGCCGAGTTTCACGAGGAGATCGACATCGAGGAAGCAACATTCCCGGACGAGACGAACCCGCCGATAACCGCCGTGGCACTGCCCGAACGACTCGTCGAACTGGAATCAAGGATCTCCAGGAACCAATTGGCACCTTCGTTCAAGGTGACGAAGGGTCGAAAGCGAGAGAAAAAGAGCACGACAGCTTCGACGATTAAAAGAAGGCAGGGTTCGGTGGCGCTGCGCGAGTACGAGACAGACAGGCTTCGTGGGAACACGTACAGAGATAATTACGACGGGGGAGAGTGTTCGACCAGAGCGAATTCCGCGATGAAATTTTCACTCGAAGCGGCAGACGTGAACGTCGTGAGGGAGAAGTTGCGTGCCGTCAGCGGTAGTTTCTCTCGCGAACAGCGGAATTACGTGCAAGTACGCGTCAACGATGGACGAAGAACGAAGGCTCGCAGAATCGTGGACTCGAAGAAGAAGAAGAAGCGGCCACGAATCGGGCAAGAGGAAGAAACAGCGAAAATTGGGAACGAGAATCTAAGAAACGAAGACGCTGCTTTCCACGGTAAAATTCCTGTGAAAAACTCGCACGAGATCAAGTGGATCAAGCATCCATGGTTCGTCACGACCGAAACGTCCGAGTACACCGTCGATGGACAGATGGACAAGTACGATCGTGTTTTTCCCAGCGAAAGTTCGAGTCCCGGTCGAACGCTGGTCCGTGGTAAGAAAACGAGGAGCGAGGTTCGGTGGAATCTGGCGACGGATGGTGCTCCGGGCAGGATTCTACCGCCCTGCGCGAAAAACAGGCACCGCCGTGTCGGCGACCGCGGGACAAAGAACGTCATTTGCGAGACGGAAACGAATCGAGGAGGCAGACGTCTGCTATCCGTTCAGAGGCTCAAGCAGAACGGCAAGAACGAGGCTGACCGAAGATCCGACAAGGAGGATCGGAATAAGATTCGGGAGGACAATTTCGTCAAGGGCGACGGTTCGGATATCGAGTACGAGGAGGAGGAGGATGACGTGTCTGAACGCCGGAAGCGTTTAAAATCGATCCGCGACAAGGACCGCGAGGAGTCAAAGAAACGAGACGACGCGTTGAAGCGGAGGAAAAAGAAGAAGAAGAAGAAGAAGAAGAAGAAGAACGGTGACAAGGAACGGTCGGAGATCACCTCGCAGGATTCCTCGTCGGAGGACTATAATTATTTCGTAGCCGGCGAACAGACGAGTGAAGAAGACGATGATAACGGCCTCGAGGCATCTGTAGATGAAAATTACGACTATTCGAACCCGGCGCCGGACGGTTTTTTAGAAGAAGAAACAAACGACGGTTCAAAGATCTCGGAGGACGTGGCAGCGGGCGATAATTCGTACGATCGGTCGAGCGATAATCCGATCGGCGAGTTCGACGGATATCGAGGCGACCTGAGAAGCGAGAATCAGGTGTCAGATCGATCGGTCGGCGAAGAGAGATCGGCGAACGCGGTGGACCTCGGTGAGGCCGAGGACGGGAAAGATTTCGAAATTTCACTTACCGGGAAGATTCACTTGGAGAGCGATTCGTACGGTCGGCCGGTGTCCATCAGTTTCAACGCGGAGCCCGAATTTTTCCGGAAGGACTTTATCGACGATGGGAAAGCGAACAGCCACGGCAATCGATTTCCATTAGAGTCAGCGGATTCTTTTATTGACGCGTCCGACGCACTCGTTTCCGCCGGGACGGACAATGCTAATTTTTTGCCGGACGTTTTTGACGTCGAACCGTCTGGAGCGAACGCTCCTCTCGATCAGGTCGACGATCGATCGGTCGCCAGGGAGTATTCCCTCGACGCGATACGCGCTAGAAATCGAAATGCCGGTAGATATAAAAACGAGCTGGACCCTCGGCAAAAACTGCTCCGCTTGCAGAAAAAATCCATCGAAACCAGCGAGAAACCGGCGACGAAGAAAGACTCGAAACAATCGTCTCGAGTTAACAACAACTGGAAGAAAAGTCTCCGACGTTCGAAGAAAGACTCGAAATCCTCGAACCTCGTGAACGAAAACGAGAAGCTTCCCGAATCCTTGAACGCGGAAAGTCAAAATCGAGACGAATCGTCTCCGAACAAAGACGATTTGATAAAGACCAGCGACGAGCTTTCCGATAACTCGCCTCGAAGTTCTCTCGACCTGTCCAACTTGCCAGGAAATAATTTCGATAGCAAAGACGCCATAGAAGCTGTTGCAAGCGTAGGAGAGGAAGGTTGTTTGGCGATGAACAGCACAACGCTGAGGATGGAGTTGATCGAGATTACCACGATCGCTGACAAGTTCCAAAGCCCCGTGACGACAACTCCGCTTCTCAGCATTCACGATCTTAAAATGGAAGGTCCATCGAACGTGGTAGAGTCTGGGACAGAAGTGGGGAAAACGACCACTGCGCCAGCTACGACGACGCCACCGGTAGGAACGACGACGATCATCTCTAGCCTGAACGAGACCGTGGTGGAGGCGAAGATTTCCTATCCGAAACCGGACTTGGCGATCGCTCTGATGACAACGACGACCGTAGCAACGACCACGATAAAGCTTACCAACGAGACCGTCGTCGAGACGAAGATGTCTTACGCGAAACCAAAATTAAGGATGGAGACAGCGGTTGAGGATTCGCCGGATTTACCTGCTGACGCGGAGGGCAGCAAGGAGTCGATCGAGAGGAGGAACATGCTGGCGATCTCGGAGTTCGTGAAGAAACTGGAGAAACTCGTGGCCGACACGGGCAACTCGAGCAACGCCACCGGCCGTACGCTGATACATTTGAAGAAGTTCGTCATCGTGCCCGACAATCGAACGTTTTGGAGCTTGAGAGAATTCTCGGCGCCCGAGAGTAGGCAAGAGACCACAGGGACCACCGAGACGGTGGTGGTGATGGGGGAAGGGGCGCGCGTCAAGGACAGTGGACAATCCTCGGAGGACGACGACGAGTCGGAGTACGCCGCGGCGCGAGAGAACTCGAGGGGAGAGGAGCGTAACTTGATAAAGGAAATAATCGACTCGATAATTGGCGGCGACGACACGAAACGCGAGCCACTTCCCAAACGTTCTGACGCGCAGAACGAAGCAGACGCTCTTTCGACGATGGGAAAGACAGAGAAGGGTCCTCGTTGGTCGAGTGAGCGAGAATTCAGGACGAACTTGCAAGTTGGAAAGAACGCGGCCAAAGCGCAAGAAGAATCTTCTCCGGGAAACTCGGGCAAGATCGTCGATGACCAATTTCTCGAGTCGAGCGTCGAGAACGGGGGTGAAACGGCGAGAAAGGACAGCGATGTTTGCGCGGGGAACAACAAATCGAGCGTAAAGGGGAAGAGGGAAGCGGCCGTGGTGGATGCACGCTCGGCAAATCAGAAACGAGAACGCGAAGGTAAGAAGAAGGACGCGAAGCATCCGAAGAAGAAGCGTCGAAGAAAGCGGAAGAAAAAGACGAAGAAAGAAAAGGGGAACAGGGACAAGAAGAACAGCAAAAAGACGAAGAGCAAGTGGCCCTTCAAGAGGAATTTACTTATGCTGTCGGAGGAGGAGCAGATTCAACCTTCGAATGTGGATTATGGAATCAAATGGAGGGATCGTGATAAATTCCCGACGAAAGAAGAAGGGAGGAAAAACACCGAGTCTGCGAGAAAATTGCCTGGTGAAAATGGGTCGAAAGAAGAACCGCAAATTCGGGGCGGCCAAGATTGCTCGGATCGCAGACACCCCCCAAACGTAGATCCATTAAAATATTTGGAGTCCGCCCACTGCCTACGTTTCAGTGATTTATGGTTCGTTTCAATGTGTATGTTCGTGTGTGTGTATGTGTGTGTGTGTGTTCTTTTTCTTGGTCGAGCAAGAGTAAGAAAGTCAATGACGTGAGAAATCTTTCAGGTACTCGGTGTATCAACTGGAAGAGCCTGTAGTGGATCACAAGGTTTACCTTCAGATTTACACGAAACGCGCTACGTCGAGTGGATCGATCCGATGGAAAGACTTAACGAACGGCTCGATCGTGAGGTGAGTTGATCAACGACGATTGAGATCAAGTAGAGATAGATTTGAGAGTTTTGGAGTCACTAGATTCACGCTACACAGGACGTTTATCTCGTCAGATTGGGTACCTTCGATAAATACTATCGGAATAGAGAGAACACGGTAATCGTTGCGTACGACGATGTGAGTACGACGTCGAGCATCGAGTACAGTTTGAATCCGCGGAGGGATCGCTTGTTGGTACCATCGACGCTTTCTGGGAAAAGATCAAAGTACTCAGAGGCTGAAGGTTTTGAAAATCATTCCGTAAAAAAAAAAAAAGACCGAATAACGAGGTTAGTTATGTATTGGAATGTAAGAGCGAAAGTTCTGGTTACATGGTGCAGGATGGTCAAGCGAGTACCTAGTGGTGCAGGCAGACAAGATCAACGAGGATGCAAACGAGTGTGACAAAGCTGGCGTGGGATTCACGGCGTTCGCTGGTCAACCGGATCGGTGTGAACGTGTCAGTGGAACCTGTTTGAAAAATCAGCCACTGGACTACTGGAGACACGACATCGTACGTATGACGACAACCGCAACAAAACGGACCGATAATAAGATTAACTTATCCTCTGTCGATTTATTTTTCACCCGATGTATAATTTTAGCCCATAGATAATAACTTTACCTAAGTTTCAACGAGTTAATTCGATTGGATAAATAACAAGCGAACACAGATACACGTTGCACCCAGTTTATTAAATCGTCCAAAATTCGAGCGCTGCGTGTGCTACCTGGTTTAATTCAAATCGAATTTAAATGCTTGTTTTGATAATTGTTATAGATTTTAAAGAGAGAGGTAGATCCGACCGGCACTGTTGTGCACCTGACACATAAGGGAGAGTTTAGACCGTATTATTTGCTACGTTAATGTAATTTATTAAGCCGGAATTTATTAAACGTTCGTTCATAAAACACTGTGCGAGCTGCGAGGCGGTTTCCGCGAAGCGAATTCATTGTAGCGACTGCATGCAAACTACGCGTAATTTCATCTAAATAAACATGATTCATATTATTATACACGCGAAACGACACGACAGAGTATTTGCGTTGCGCAAAGCGTTTCAACGCGTTGCACGCGAAATTATCTTTGGATCTCTGTAGTAGTAACGGAAACGAACTTTTTTTTTTTCTGTACCCGGACAAACGAATAAGCAACGTCGTCTATTAACGGATCAGAAACGAAAGGGTGGGCGGAATATTTCCTGAAGTGGCGGAACATTTCCGTAAACTGGCGGGTGTTATCGAAAGGTACACGTTCGATCTAATGTCACGTGCTGGTAGGAAGCACGGGAATCCGGGCGGGCTGGTTGCTACTTCTTGAGCAATTTCGCCCGGGTGCCGAACGAAGCCATCAAGTACAACGTGAACGGAACCGGAAGCCGCGAGTTCCTCGCTCTGGAGTACCATTCCCTGCACGTGTCTGTGATCGACGTCGAACTCAGGGACGACTACAATAACCTTCTCACAGCCGGGTGAGTTTCGGAGGTGATAATCGCTTCGGAGAGAATATGTTTCCACCGTAACTCCGTCCGCCAATTGTTCCAAGTATTTCAAAAAAAAAAGAGAAAAAAAAAAGAAAGAAAAAGGAAAACGATCGAATCGCCATCCACGAATAACGTAGATCTTAGAGATCGGTGTGTCGCCATTTTCTACCGTTGTCGCGTGCCGCGTTACGTTTCAAACGTCTCGCGTCATATAACGGTGGCAAACTAAATTTTCATGGTTAATGAAGTCGAAGACAATTTTCATTAAATTTCAGCTCGCCTGCCCGACTTACCGAGGTTCATATAGATAACACCGCAATTGATTACACGGTTATAACGCTGCTGATTACCAACAAAGGCTCATCTTCGTCCTCTTATCGAGCACGGATTACGGACTGTCCCAAAGGAGTTCCGGTATCGTGGTTGAACGCCGAGAGCCCGACGAAGACAATCTCGCCCCATCGCGATCGTAAAGTAGCTCTGAATCTCAACGGCAGAGTCTCGTTAAATGAATTCTCCTGCTCCGGTGAATGTTGCGACCGTCAATGAAATTTCCCGACGTTCTTTCACTTTTCTTTCTTTTCTCCTTTTTTTTTTTTTCATCCGAAGCGACTAAATCACCGTAAAAAGAAAGCTACTCCTTTTTTTCCCCTTTTTTTTCATCGCTCCTTTCGTCGTCTTCAGTGGTGCTTTTGAACCGCAACGACGAACCAGCAGCACAGAGGGAGATAAAGGTACGAAAAATGGATCGTTGTTCCTGCGTGGGACATTGCGAGTGCTCGTGCTTGTCCGACTCCCGAGAGGAAGAGCGTTGTCAGCCAATGTCAAAGGAACATTACCAGGCCGCTGGTTTTCAAGGCCCCGTTCTGATAAAACGCGTCGAGCCACTAACTTGGCCGACCGACGTTGTTACGATCGTTTGCCTAGTTTTATTTACTTTGCTGCTATTTTTCCTGTCACTAGGTACAGATCGATAATCGATCCGACGTTTTCCGCCTGACAGCGAGTCAAACGAGAACTACTTCCTCAGGTTTCCTCAAGTGGACGATTGGCATATGCGTGCCGGTAGTGAGTCGTTGGGGATTAGACGATATACTCGAGACGCACAAAATGACAGAGTACTTGGAACGAGACTTGAAATCAAGGAACGTTGCGTTTAATCAATACGGGCAACCCGTTCATCCTGACACGGGTCGAAAGTCTGTCAGAATTTGCTGTAGGTAAGTAGAAGGAGTCTGAGCTTGATTTACGGACCTCGAATTTTACTGTAACGCGAGATCTGGTCTTTCCTCAGGGTAGCAGAATTTTTTCTAAACCTGACGTTTTTCTTCATCTATCCCTTTGGAATGCTCTGTCTATCCTGCAAGAGGCCTCGATATTCCAGTCAGTCTGCCAACTCGGGTCAATCGAAGGTAAAAGAAAAAATAAAATTCGACGAGATTCTGTCTCTCTTTCTGTTCTTACTGTATCCATAAATCTCGTATTTAGGGGAGTCCGATGTCCGAAAAGGATGACTCCTCTACGGTGGTATGCGTCAGCACTTACGGCGACGGTATAGACTCCAAAATGGAGGCGGAGGACACGAAATACGTAATAGACGAGCTGAAGAAATCTCAGGAGTCTTTGCAGAATTACAATAGATATAAAGTAGACGTGGATAAATCTTTGTTGTCCAAGGACGTTCAAAATAGATAGCGTTGTTTTCAGAGGAGGCAAATCCTAAGGGAGCAAAGTTCGTCCGACTAGCGGAGAAGCAGTGTTCAACCAAAACGATGTTCTCAGTGCGAACGCGCCGAGACTTGCCGAAATTTTTTGGAGAAATACACGGTGCGCGTGCTATAGGCCCGAGGAAAATTATACGCAATGCAGAACACGGAGAGAGGAGAATTTGCGGACGCTTCCGGTTGATATCTATGGCGGGGAGGTGTTTGTCCTCGCTTTAACCTATTTTTTTTTTTTTTTTTTCCCCGCCGAGTACTATTTATACGGAACGGTGGAATGTAAATATTCATACAGAACGCACGTATATTTCTCGCGTGCATCGCGCTTAGTCACGGCGAATAAAAATAAATGCTCGTTTTACGCCAGGGGTGTTTTAGTTGCGAGATTCGTCGGGCTATTCTGTACCCATAAGCTAAACAACGCGCTAATCACGTCCGGCGGAGGACAATTTGGCCCGCGTTCACCGGATTGATTTTGCTCACCCCTTTGTTCCTATAGTCGTTCATGCTTCGCTATCCACCCTTGTCTCCCTTTAGTTTGAACGGCTAATTTTTTACGGAACGACAGATCGAGAGGCACGCATCGGCGAATAACTCGTTCGTGTTAATTTGAGTCAATTATACTCGCGCACAACGAGAAAAAGAGAACGCTATTTTCTTTTCACTGCGTTGTGCTTTTGAAAGAGTGACGCATATTTATTTTACGCTGTTGTCGTATGTTATCGGTTTAGCTCTGATTTTCTCTTTCAAAAAGAAAAAAAGGAAAAACACGAACGAGAAAGGAAACCGAATCGAGAGATACTTAAAGGAATTCTGCGAGAGTCGCGAAGAGGCAAGGAAATATTTTACAGATGCCTCGACTCGGCGTCGGGTGGTTTTCATTTTAAACACGACAGGACTGGTCGATTGTCGGGTCTGGTGTCGGAAGGAATCGATAAAACCATGCCGCATTCCGATTCGCGGCATCCTTTCCACGTCGCTCTTTTTTCCGGTGTCTGGAACATCTGCATAAACGTGCAATTTCTCGGCGACAGGTAGCCATGGCTACCACCTTCATACGTTGAACCATTGCACACATCTCAATGTCTGCTCGACACGGGATCCATCCCTCCCCTCCCGCCCTTCCCTTCTGTCGGTCTCGTTTATTTTCGTTCCTCACCACACATATCCACGTAACCGGGATATTTTACAAGCCGACATTGTTACGCGAACCGGGCTTTCAACATTGTTCGTCAACCGAGTTTAACTCTATTTCGTCTCTGTGAATCATATTTCCTTAATGGTACAACCGATACAGAACACTGCGCGTTAAACAAAACGGTTCCAGAACGATGCGTCTCTGTCATCAATTGACGAATTGTTAATACTTTTGTTGCACATATGGCGGAATTCGTCAGCACGGAAACGCGACGTTCTCGATATATATATATTTTCACATTTTGATCAAATTGGTCGTCTCGAATATATTTACAAACTAAATAATTACGCGTTTATTCCCGACACATGCAGCGGCTGTTAATAATTTCCAAAATGTACATACGACGGATGGAGCGAGGATATTTTGCTAAGAGGAGAAACGTTCGGCCATCCGTGGCGTATTGTTTTAAAATAAAAACGCTCGCCGTTGCGTTTTGTTCGCTCAAAAGTTTCCCTCGAAGCTCGTATTTTTCAGTTATATTACCGAGAACGGCGTTGCGCACGTGAAATTTACATTGCAAATATTTTTTCACGCAAATATGCTCCTGTTTATTGTTTCCTACGTAGTTTCATAGATCCGCGCGCACTAGATGAATTTATCAATTCTTTGTTACACGTTCGTGTCTTCGAGTTACTTTTTTAATTACAATTACCTAACGCAAAATTTACCACTTATTTGCCTTGTAAAAGCGCGTGTGCCGTAGCGTACGTGAATACATTTGTCTGAAAAAATTTACACAATCCAATTTTTTCACGTGCGATATCCCATCGACATAATAACCGCGTTGCCATTTTGTTTATTAAGTATACATGTACACACGTCCACGTGCACTCTGGCGCTGAAAATTTCGTAGGTCGCTGTAAGTTTGGCCGCGCGTTCGTTTTTAAGATAACGACGTGTGTGGCTGTTCACGAAAGAAGAGAGCAGCTACGCGTGTGTGCGGCATATTGTTACGGGCACGGTTATCTGCATGCACCTGTGTCCGACTTGGACGCCTGTTTGCGGCCAGCTACGGCTGGGGAAAGGCGGTTCTTTCTCCATTGTAATTCGGTAGCCCCGGGGCAACTCCAGATTGACTATACCCGACTGTC
This sequence comes from Frieseomelitta varia, assembly GCF_011392965.1. Classification (NCBI taxonomy): domain Eukaryota; kingdom Metazoa; phylum Arthropoda; class Insecta; order Hymenoptera; family Apidae; genus Frieseomelitta; species Frieseomelitta varia. The sequence continues at coordinate 328,625 of NW_025110596.1, read as the reverse complement.
CATAGAGAAGATTGAGGCAACGAGTATGCGAAACGGAACAATGGTCGCCACGTCGGCTCTCGCAAAGGAGCGCCGGCGTATGCATTTCTTTTCGTGCGAATATTTTCTGCTTATCGGGCGTTCGAAATGTCAAGACGAGGGGGAGAAGAGATCGCGGCTTCCGGGTCAGACGGCGAGGCTCTTCTACCAATTACCGCGACATCCTTGTTTAAATGCTCCCCTAACGAGCGTTCAGTTGACTCGACAGGAGGGAAAAGGGCATTACATTCTCGTTATAAAATAAGATTCTCCCCGTTTGCTCTGGAAGATGTAATTTAACCAACTTGTACGTACGTATGTACGCAAAATGAGTTTCGTGCCAAGTGATTTCTTGAACGGGTCGGTGCTCATTACGGCCGCTCGCACGGACAGAACGGTACCTATGACTAATGCGATGTTTCCGGTCATACGAGGTTCAAGGTTACGTGACAGGACAACATTTTCTACTCTTAAAACAGCGATCGTATCGGGCTAAACATGTTTATGTTGTTGATTGTATCGAGAAATGTCGAGACGAAAGGCTATGGAACGAAAGCTATCGCGAAGCTACCCACTCGAGCGGATCAAAAACTAAGAAAAATAAATAAACGCGGTATTCAGAGTGGCGGAGGATACGCGAGTTCGCCATTTCGAGCTACCGGAAACAACCGGATGTTGATATTTTTCAAAGAATAGGAAGCTTTTCGGGCGGAAGGGAATGCTTTGTTTGCGTGCAATTTTAATGGAACAGCGTGAAACCCAGTTTTATTTCGCCAGAGAGATTCTATATTAGAGACGATTATTTTTTTATTTAATAGTGGAAGGTTATATTCACTTACTCCTTTGCACCCTCTCTCCACGATTGCTCCGGCTCGTCCACGATTCGCCCATAGTTTGCACTTGTCGTCAACACTCAGAAAAATGTTTCAACACGGACGAGAAAGATCGGCGAAGTTAGCGAAATTCTAAATTCGAATTCAAATTTTAACCGTAACCGTGTACACGACATTGTAACGATACTCAACACTGTACGCCATGTCGCGTTCCGTCGGTAAAGACGAAACCGATGCTAACGCGGCTCGCAACGAAACTTTTCACCGTTAGACAAAGAAGCGCGTTAATTGGTTGATCTGTCCTGGCTAAATGTCACTTATGATATAATCTATCTGATTGGCTGGAACGAATTTCGCAACATCGACGCTCTGGCGGCCGCTAGTGAAAGCAACAATTCGTAAACTGCGTGCATCGTGATTGCGATACGGTCTTATTTCCGTGAATTTCGCTTCAGGTAGGGGACGATTCGACGTTTGAAAGGCGGTCTGTGATTTGCGCTTCGCGTGGCAATCCTCTCGATAATCCGTAGAAAAACCGTGACTCGTCAGATTCGTAACCGTAAGAAGCCAACAAGTGTGACCGTTTAACTGGTGCAATGAATTAACCTTGACTCGTGATCCCGTTTTCGATCAAAGACGTCGTTTTTGCGAGCAAAGTCGTTGCGAAACGTTCGCTCGGATGCGAACAATCTCGTCTGTTCTCAACTTGCTGGCGTCCCGATTGGCGATTTCCCGCCAATGTTTCTACCTCGGCTGACTGCGTTGAACGCGCGTTCGTCGATCGCGATATCGAGTTTCTCGCACACATTGGACAATCTCATCCGTGACCAATGAACTCCAGTTCTGGGGCCCTTTCTCCCGGAAACGCATCAGGATGAGTCGCAGAGGCTGTTACCTGCCTCTCTACGCCGTCGTCCGGTAAAGGTAAGTCACGTTCGAATGATAAATACCGCGGGTACACGCGGCTAGCGTGCACAGGGCCGTATCAACATGGCATTCCGTTGCACGCAACCGCGTCTATACATCGCCTACTATACGACCGTTTCACCCTCGAAACTGGTTTCGCCTTTAATTTACAAATGACTATCCGTACAAGCTACCGAGATGATTCTACGCGAGAATGGCTTGATAATTATAGTAGCGAAGGTTTCTACGTAGCACGCGGAACGATGCGGCGTAATTAGATAAAATTTTTATTTCGTACGCAAGAGAGGAAACGAATGATAAAAGATTAAAAAAAAAAAAAAGAAAAGAGTTGAAGAATTTTGAAGAAGACGTTTAATTACAAGAAGCAATTCGTAATGCAAAATCGATCGTTTGAAAAATACAAAATGCAATCTGTCGTGTTATACATTTTTCTCAAATTTAATTTTGCATTGTTTCATACGTCTATATATATATATATATATATAAACGTGAATAAGATCGTAACTTCGTTTATATCGCGATTACTATTGCAAAGCTAAGTTCCTCTGTGCTCTCTCTCTTTCTCTCTGTCTCTCTGTGAGCGTATTCACGAAATTAGCCGAACCGATGAACACTACGTTGCATTGGCTGTGCAATGGTGCACATCTGGTGCCCTGTTCGGTGCTGAATCCAAGCGCACAATAGTGATTACGAAGACAAAAGGCGGAACACCGTGAATATATCCTCAATGGCTGGTCTGCTGTGTCTTTGTCTTGTCGCTCTTTTTTCTCTCTCCCTCTCTGTCGCATTACGATTTTTCATCCTTTCCCGCGTAATTTTTCTGATCTTACTGCGCCTTCCGATCCTGCGTTCAAATACAGCCACTCGTAAAACCGCCTACGCATCTGGGATCTGGCGTGGAATCTAAAGCAGTTTCGAAGTCCCTGCCCCGAAGGCGTACACATCCCCATTTCCAATCGAGCCGTCAACCCTCGTATGTACATTGGTGCGTACATTGTGCACCAGCCGTTTGATTCCCGCGTGAAATTTCCAAACAACTGTCGGGGAAAGTCGCTGGCTGGCCGCTTCTCTGCCTCTTAGCTTCGCCAGCGGGGAACAGTCGCAACTATTTGTTTTAATCCATCGGTCAATACGACGGATTTGCTGTGGATTTGCTGGATATCAGTTAGTTATTTATTGCGAAATCGTATTTCATCTACGTTCCTTCCGTCGTTGTTTACCACCAAAAGGAATCCAGCTACCTGTCTCTCTGGCTATGAAGAGCGTGCACACAGCTTTTGTGAAATTCGATCGGTAATTCCACCCGACTGGTTTACATTTCTCTGTCGTTTACATTTCTCTGTCATTCTTCTCTGGAAGAGAAACGTTCCAATATATGGGTTATTTACACGGATTGACAGACGTTTTATCAATTTGATTCAACGTCGCGGTTTTCTTTCTTTGTTCGCTCGCTCTTCTTCTCGGTAATTGAACAATTATCGCGGTGGTTTACCAGACGAGGGAAGGGAATCGCGAAGAGTAAAGAGTATTATTAAAGGAAGCACTAGAGCATAAGTACTACCTTTCAGATCTTCTAGGCCTCGTTGGCCAACGAAAATTTGTCGAGGGTCGCACATAATTTACGTTTCTTTTTTTTTTGTTTTTTTATCAGTTCAATGTAACTTATATTATTTTAAGAGAATATTGGTAAGAATATTTATATTATTTTAATATTTATATTAACTTCAAAAATGTGAAAATTTTTAACGAGAACACCGAGAACGCTTGTTTTTTAAATACCAGTTCATCAATATCTGATTCGATACAGGTAGTGGCAATACGAGGAATATTTTCAACATGCTCATCTAAAATTTTTCTCCTTATTTTATTTTATTATTACATTATTACATTATTATTATTTTATCTTATTTTATTTTATTTCATATGGGAAAAAATCTGCTCGGAAATACAAGTACTCTCCAGAAGAGATATTATAAACGTGGTTAAAATAATAAAATTCCTATTCAATCGTTTCAATTTTACATAGCGCGGGCCGCGGATTGAACAGGCCTGCATTAGAGTAATTCCTACCTCCGGAGATTTGGCTTCGAAGAACAGTTTCCGCTCGCGGTAATACCAATCGTTCGTTTCCTGCCCCGCTTTAAATCCACGCACAACACCACACCTGCTTACGTCCATTCTTTGACTTGGCGTATTTCTTCGCGACAAACTCGACAAAGACCAGTTCTACATAACCAACGCGAGATATATGTACGTGCTGGCACATACTAGCGTCACCGTGACGCGGCAAAGTGGCCGCAACGCGTCCTCGAAACGACGTGACGGGAAGACACCTCTCGAGACTCCTCTTGAAAATTCCAGTTACAAAACCGAATGGCAATCGCGCGGCCTCGTAACGGTTTGCTAAACGGAAGGGAAAAAACGTAGCGGATCTAATAGGCCGTGGCTGTTTTCTTATTCGATTCAACCTAGAGATTCGAGGTTAGCAGTGCCAGCACGTTCAGCAGCGTGAGACGAACGGAACAGTCGAGGTCTTGGGATGGCAGTTGGCGTTCAGTCGCGGTGGAACGCGGCCCTCGCCTGGACCAAAAAGGCTTGGGAATCGTATCCGGAAACCGGTTCCAGAAAATACGCGTCACTGGCCGAATACGCGTCCCCTATATAATTTTACGGACGAAGCCACAAATTTATCTAGATATTAGCTAGAAGTTCTCCTCGCAAGGCAATGGCGGAGAGGCCTTGCCTTTCTCGGAAGTAATGGGTGTTTCGTGTTTCGGCGATAACGAAGGGGAAAATGAATCGGGGTCGCTTTTCGGAAACACCGTGGTTGGCAACTTTTTGAATAATTCCCCGGGGAAAACTCGCGATGGGACAATCCGTTTCCCCGGGTGTTGTTAACTCGCGTACTTCCAATTTCCTCCCTCCGTTTACTGGTAATTTCATTACACGATCTCCTGTTTCGCTGGATAAAATCTAGAATCTCCGGGGGACTAATTAAATTCGGCAATGCTCATCGTTCACGATTATCCGGTGAAAATTTTCGTTTCGCAAAAAGAGTCGACTTGTCCAATGGAGAAGCGGGTACGTACACATACTCGTGTTCAGAGCTGTTGACCTCTCTGGCTTCCGGCGTGTTTCCAACGCGGAATCGAGAATTCTCAGGGCGAGCGCGTTTGCATTCGCGACGCGTCGCGCAATGGGCCAGTTAACGTTCTCTCGAACTACGTATCTCGATTGTCGTGTGCAGCTGCCGACGTGAATTCTGCATTAACGCCTCGAACAACACGATTCACGCAACATCGGCTCGTTCTCGCGAGAGCTGGCAAACAGCCTGCGCAGCGTGTCCTCCCTACCTGACCGACGAATTCCTCGAATCGCGCCTAGACACACACCGCGCCGACCGAGAGAGAGAGAGAGAGAGAGAGAGAGAGAGAGAGAGAGAGGACTTCAAAACGCGCCGAATCTGACGCAGTGAATCTGAAAACGGGAAGATCATCGAGAGCAGCCGCTTCGAGTTGTTTTTTCTTCGCATTCAGATTCGCGTACGACAAAATCGCATCGTTGCTTTTACTGAGAACGCGAAACGCTCGTGATACACGTTTCTCTGTCGGCGACTACACGCCGTAGAGAAAACGCGAACACTAACGTAGCTAATAAGAGAGGAAGTAACAACAACGTACGTACATTTTGCTACTTAATTAGTAAAAAGGTAGCGCGAAGTTTCCAGTTATTGGCGTTGAGAGTTGGCGGAACTTTCGCAGCGAGAAACTCGAGCGTTACACCGAGAAAGCGGGACAAACGGAATCCTTTCTCAGGAGGGTATGGCGAAACTTTTGCGCAGAATTTTCTCAAGCATCGACTCCGGCTGCATGAGCGTTTCTGGTTCTCTCCTCTCTCCTCTTTCGTTCTTTTCCCTCTTGCTTCCTTCTTCTTTTTCCCTTTGCTCTCTAGTACTCCAAATGCGCTTTCTATGTATCGTTCTCTACGTGCATCGGTTTGAATATCCAAGCGACAGCGAGCCTCCTCCGAAAGCGACTCTCCTCGAGACATCGAGTTTATTTGCACGAGTGTCGGCGGACACACGGTGGCAAAGTTTCGCGGCTCGTGTGTTTGCGGAGTGGTAACGTGTTAATGCGTTAAACTCGGGGCACCTAGTTAAAACCTCGCTCCGGGAAGTTGCGCGTCAATTCCGCAATGTAAACCCGTGAACTTTTGACTAGTTTCTAATCTCGCGCCGCACCGCCCGCCCCTCAAAATTCCTAAGATTCGCCGGGGAATTTTCCGAGCCAGCGAACGACGTGACGAGCCTTCCGGAGTATCCAGAGAGCGTGAGACGAACGCACGCGTGGCAAGTGTGCTTCTTGTTTCACGAAAGTAGCGGCGAGGAACGAGGAAACTTCTCGTTCTCGGCGGTTTGTCGTTTGCCTCGGCATAATGCGGCGTCTCCTTTCCCCTGTCAACCCTTCAACTCTCTCGCAAAACAATTCCACGCTCGTAGCGAGCACGCTCCCGGCTCGTGCCATTTATCCACGGGGGATGAAGGACATCGTTGCTTTTTCACCCACGTCGCGGGAAATATTAGTGTACGGCACTTTCACGTTCGTAAAGAAATCTGTTCGCCAAGGAGAGGGAGTTGACGCATAACGTTCTCTCTTAGATTAACTTCCGTTTTTGTACGGCGCCTCTCACTTCCCAAAGAAATGCAAAAAAAGAAAGAAAAAAAAAGAACGACGTGGCACGTTCTGCGCGTTTATCACGCGGAAATGAATGAAAATAAAATTTTCGGGGGAATTTTTCCTCGCTCGAAGCTTCCTGCGTTTCCTTCATGGAGATCTCGCAAGGTGGAAGGTTAGGTTGGAAATTGAAGTCGCAGGGAGGTAAGAAATTAATTAAGAGGCGCCCGGGTACTATTTAAGGGACTCGACGAAGTGGCGCGCAAAACTCGCCGGGAGTCGGATATTATGCCAGCGGTGGCGAGAGTGCGCGAGAGCTCGTAACTCGATTCACCGGCGGGAAAATCGGCCCGGTTGTGCGGCTATTACGAAGCGGAATAAACTACGAGCTTACATCGGTGAATAGGCGCGGCGCGGGGCTCGCGTGAAAAACGCGCGATATTCACCCGCTACCCCCATTCGCGTAATATGTACGTACACACCACTCTACGAACTCCCGTCGCGCGATACATTAATAAATTCGCGAAGACGCCCTTCTCCGATATACATACATACATACGTACATACGTACGTACGTACATACGGGTGGAAAGAAATTCTACACCTTCGATTTGATGAAAATACAAGTAAAGAACCTGTCGCGAAATTTAATTTCTACGTCAAAATCTTTTTTTTTTTTTCTTCTTCTTCTTTTCGCATTGTATTTTACTCATCACGACTAATAGTTGTTTTGAAAAGTGGCAAAATGTTTAACATTGCGAACGCCTAGGTTCTAACAGCGACTTTATGGTTCTCGACGCGTGGATGTCTATTTTACGTAATTTTCGTATTATCAGTAATCAAATGATAAGACTAACTGTTCACGTTATTCGAAATATAAACATTACATCCACGCGTCCAGAACTATAAAGTCGCTGTTAGAACATACGCGTTCGCAATTTTATTTGCCATTATCAGGTTGCGACTTAGATTACGGTTCGTCGAAAAAACTTTCACTTTCCTAACGAGTAGAGTGCAATGCAAAAAGAAAAAAATTTTGAAATTCAAAATCAACATCAGATCGAAGGAGTGTAGAATTCATCTGTGATAGCCGCTGACAAACTTTTCTCCCCACCCTGTACATACGTACACACACACACACCGGCTCGCTGGCGATGTAATCGTTCGTTTTGCATACGTACGTACGTAACTTAACGTCGGCAAACTCTGCTCGTGCACTTCGTTGTGAAAGCTCGAGATAAAAGAAGATAAAAGAAAAGGGAGAAGGGGAAGGAAAAAAAGATGCCAGGAAAAAGCTTTAAATTCAGGTGGCGGGTTAACGCGCGTTTCAGATGAAATAAAAGAGCAACCACGTGAGAGGCTGGAATCGTAGTAGCCGTCAGGCCGGCCTTACGCCGATGCCCTTCGACGCCACGTTTCTCCCTTGCGATAGTGTGCGTTGAACTTGGCTCGTGTGCGAAAAAACCCCCTCCTGGTGCACGCCGAGTCGGCCCGGACCAGTCGAGTTCCTTAATGAGGCAGACGAGTTTGTACGAGTGAGGCGTGCATGCAACTTCTTGCCGGCTGGTGTTGGTGCACGCATACCTGCAGGTATGTGCCCATGTGGTACGCAGCTGGGGTACCTTCGTCTTCTATCGGAACCAGCCTCGCCACATTCCCTGCTCGGGCTACCTGGGAACTCGGTGTTTCGTCACGAGCTTCTCTCGTGCTCGTCACTCCTCTCGCTCGATCTCGGCGACCGCGAGGCTGCGATGTGTGCGTGCCCATCGCTGGTCAAACTTGATCCTCGACCGTAGAATTTTCGGAGCGATGTGTACACAAAGGGGCACGTATACCGCGCTCGATTCCTCGATCGGTGGTGATTTTTTGATTGTCGGTTCGTATCATTTTTCGGATGACTCGGTGGCGTCCAGTGTTTTGGTGTTCATCGAACGTGTATCGTTCGTGATCGACGATGCGGTCAGCGTTGACATCCGTGGGATTGTTGACTTATCGGTACTCGAGCGGCGATAGTTTAATTTCGTTAAAACGCCGCGCGAGTCCGCAGCGATGAGTTTCATTCGTTTCGGACGGCATCGACGCTCCCGGCGCTGGGAATTGTGACGTTTCATTAATTTAATTGAACGATGCCACGGCGCGGCGCGGGACTCGTTGCGTGATCCCTCCGCCTCCGATCTCATTCGTCTTCCGTGGCTACGCGGGACGAGCGAAAAATTTTCTTCCTACCTCTCGTCGTGGGAATCTTTCCCTTTCTTACCGTTGGGCGTCGAGCTGCGTTTATGAAATTGAAGACACGAACCACGATTTATGAACAGTCCCGGAAGAAAAATAATATCCAGCCATTTTGCGATGATACTCGCACGCTTTCCTCTCGAGAACACGTTCTTTCAAATTCGCGCAAGAGTTATCATCGCGTTCCGTTGTTTGTCGCAACGCAGCGCGATATTTTACGTTTTCTGGAATTTCGTCAAAACGATCTTAAGGAAGAATAGAAGTGAAACTTGGCGCCGACTCGAAACGTATTCGACACCGGACCACCGGTTGCTCCGCCCCTGTTTGTCGTCCCTCGATCACGATCCCGATCCACGCGGCAGTCTTGCCGCGCCAGCGCGATCGAGAGGATCGACGTCTGCGCATCGCGTCCCCGAAATCGTCGACTCGCCGGCGAGAAACCTCGTGAATAACACACACATCAGTGCAGTGAGACAAAATCGAGCGATCTTCTTCCGTGTTTTATCGTTTTTTGCGAACGATACTACTCTGAGAAAGATATCAGACATCTTGGTGGAAAAAGTCTGGAGATAATACTACGAGTGGCACGGTTTTTCTCAAGTGATGACGCGCAGATGAAATACGAGCATCATTTCCTTTTCACTCGTAATTGTGAGCATCGTTTATTCACCCGAGGTGTTTTTCAATCGTGTTATTCAAACTCGCCCGACCCGAACGCGTCTCCCTCGCATTGGGTCGCGTTCACAGCTCCGCAGTTTCGTTCGTCCGGCTTATTTTATTTCTCGTTTCATCGTCGAACACAGCTCCTTTTCCCGTGTTCCTCTGTTTTTCTTTCTCGCGTACGTATACATATATCAGCCGGGGCGCGTCACGAGCCGTGTTTTCCGCAATGGATTTCCACTGTGTCGCTACCAAGTGAAATATGCCGGAGCTCGCCGTAGCAGACAATTATTTTAATGCCCTTAAGATCACGGCTCTGAACCCTCCCCCCGTTTACGAGATCTTTCTTGGGTAATTTCTTAAGAAGGGTATCCGGCTCGTCTGCCGTTTCTTAAGCTTGTTTAATCTCTTCGTCGTCCCTTAACAACGCCGCGACGTAATCCAAAATTCATTGTCTCCCTCGAGCTTAACCTCGTTCCCAGCTCCCGTTTACAGTCTTTTTCCCTTTTTTTTTTTTTTTCTTGTCGCGACGCTGTCAAAATTTCCGCCGCCTCCTCCGCCTTTCCGCTTGTTACCATCAATTTTATTGGCCCTTGATACCTCCAAACGAGCTACTCCTTCGTTCTTATCTAGAAAAAGAATGATCCACTCCTCGTTAGGTCGTGACAAGTACCGTAGTAAGTAGCTTCGTATCGATCAATTATATCGTTCTTCTGCACGATCCTCTTCCTGGCTGCAACTCGTCCGTAACGAATTGCCTGATCCTTGCCCCGATCTCGAGCCAGTCGCGACAGTCGACGATAGCGCGTCGATCGTCGTAGGTTTGTCCGTGGAAACGACGCGCGAAAGCCGGAAGCCTGGGACGTTCGCGAAACCAGTGATTAATATTCGACGACGTTAATTTTACAGAAGGCGAGCCGAAGCGATAGTCCGCGCGCACTGTTTCGTTTCTCTCGCGCGCGCGCGCGCGGCTGATAACAGTGTTTGAGCTGTCAGTCGGTTCGTCGAGCTGATAGCGAGTCGGCTTCGCAATTAGAAGCCCGGGTGAAACGTTCGACGAACTCACGGCGAATTGATCGGTCGAATGAAAATTAGAAGAGTCGCAAGACACGTTAACTGATATTTCAACCATGGCTCTTTCGTACAGATAAAGGGAAATGGTGATCGTTACACGTGAGAACGTTGAATCACACGATCGACTCGCCCGGCGGCGAAAAGACAGGATTCTGGATGGCAGGCCGATAAATAACACAGCGGTTCTTGCTGAAAACAGAGAGAGAAAGATCGATTGTGGTTGCGAAAGTAGTGTGAAGAATTTTTATCCACAGGTTGAATCATTCTCTCTCGGGAGATCTGGAGCCAAAAGAATTCTCTTGCGATTCTGTGAACAACAACGAGTGCGTGGAGTTGGAATCGACAGTGTGTTAGCCGAGTGATAGTGCGACGTTTGTTCCTCTCGGAAAGTTTCTTCGCTAAAGAAGTCTATCTTCGATATATACGTATTTCTTGCCTCGATATTCTACGAGTTGTTTCACTCTGATCGCGCGCTACTCTCTCGGGACCGTGTCGCGCGGCAGATACATACTCGTTGTCACAAATCAACGGACGCGCTCCGGCGACGCTGGACCGATAGCGAGTCCCATTCGGCGCGCAATCAGGAATCATCGATGGCACGGAGCATCGAGTGGCTGTTGGCAACGCGCTCCGCCGGTTAATGCCGGCTGCGACGAAATTACGCTGTGCCAGCGCAGCCAGAAATTGCCAGGATAACGTGGCCGCACTCGATTACCGGGAGTAGTCAGCAGAAGAGAGATCCGGATCCCAGCGGGTGCGTCGCACTAAGGTACGTTATACATTACACGCCCGCATTTACACATGCTCGCGATAGCGCTCCTGGCCGGAAAGTAGATTCGCCACCCGTGATTTACGCGCCCCCTTTGGATCGCCTTCTAATTCCAAGGCGTCGCAACCCGATCTTGCCCCGATTCTTTGCTTTGTTTCCTTTTTCTTTCTTTTTTTTTTTTTTTTTGGTATTAGGTTTATATAGTTTATTATTTTAGTTTATATATTACTTATATATTATTATAATATATAACATATATAATATATAATATTTTTATATATTTTATTATATATATATATATAAATATATTATATTATTATATATAATATTTATTATTATATTATATTTAACTTATTATTTTAGTTTATATATTAGTTTATTTAGTATATTAGTATATCAGTTTATTTAGTATCTTTATATACGGGTATCCACAGGCAACGTCCTTTTTTTTTTAAATTTAACAAACATTGCCATCCAGTAACAATAATTTAACATAATTTATATTCTAAGTAAATATATCGTAAATATATTAGTGTGCTTACTGTTAAATTTGAGTGAACCATCTAAGAATGAAAGTGTGGATGAATTCCATACATTGGACATTTGATGCTTCATGAGTCTCGGAAGCACAATAGTGCCATTAATGCTGTTTATCTTGGATACCGGAACACGCGAGCGTTTGGTTTCGAAATATTTAAGAACAGTGATTTCAATCATTTCGAGTGTAAAATCTGGAAGACCTGTTGAGCTTGATGAGAATCTGTTGTCAGCTCTCATACAAACCACTCAGGAATTAGCCACGATGCTTAAAACTTCGTGATCCACGATGCAACGATGTTCAGAACAACAGAACAAGGTGCAAAGAGAAGGAACGTGGGTGTCTGTCCACTTTCGAGTTGGAAACAAAATTCAACGTGTAACCATCTGCCTGCAGTGCACTTTCAGGCATGTAGGTTAAGCAGAGATCCTTCTCTTCGACTGAAAATTGTTACCGAAGACGAAAAGTGGATTCTACACAGCCAATCCATATAAGAGAAAACAATGGTTGACACTAGGGCACAGGATCGAAAACTTTATACTCTTATACTTTATACTCTTCTTGTACTTTTTGAGAAAGTTGGCGCGATTTTCCTCGAAATGGATAGGATATACTGGCGGATATGTATCTCGAGAATATTCGCGGATAGTAAAGTATCTTGCGCGTTCCGAGTTAATTGTCAGCTCGTTGATATATATTGGCAATAATCAGCTGTGTCGCCGTAATTGAAGATAGAGGCGGCCTGCTCCGTTCTCGACGATTCCACGGCCGTTCTACGGTATCATTCACAGAAACCTACGCCGAGAGGATCCCTCCTCCCTCCACTCTTCAGCTTGATACGAAGATCGAGTGACGGGGGCGAGCGTGGGTGTGCTACTACGCTCGTACGATCGCGAGGCTGGTTACCGCGCAAAACGCGAACAAAGAGAGTTTCATGGGCGCGGTGATGAGTTATCGCGGCGGTCGCTCTCGGTTCTCTTTCGTCTCGATCATCCGTACGGGTATAAGTCGCGCCAAGTCCCTTCCTGTTGGATCCTCAACGATTTTATGTATCCGCGATCGCCTCGATAAATTCGTTTGGACGTACAGCGAAGAGCATAACTGTACCCGTGATAATGAAAAATCGTAGATGATTTAAATTGGTAAAAAACAAAAAACTTTGTGAAAAAGAAAAGAAATATCACACGACGATCAACTTGCTCTCATTTCAATTGAATTGAAGCTTCGATTTTGACAGTCGCGAGTTCGTTTCCTTCGAAGGTGATTTTAATTATTTCTAGGCGATAACGAGTGCACTCGACGAAAATACAGTAAATACGTTTGAATACGCGAGATTAAGTTAAATTTTAAATTTTTTTGCTGTTTCTTTGAAAAATTTTTAATTTTATTGATGCTACTTGACACTTTTTTTTGAAAATTATTCCATAAAAAAAAAACCATTGAAAGATCAAAGAAAATGTAGAGAAAAGAAACTAAAATTTTCATCAATTTTCAAACATAAAAAGAAGAAGGAAATCAAATATTTGTAAAATTAAAATGATTAGAATTAATTTGTTTTTACATTGTGATTTCTCTGAACTTTCCCTATTTTCTTTGTTTGTTTTGTTCCCTCGAGATATTCTAAAATGTGCTAAAATTACAAATATATATATATAATTTTTTTTACCTAAATTTCACAACAAATAGCAGAAACGAATTTTTCTTTCTGACGAGTATAATCGACGTAAACGCTTAAGGAGTTAACACGCTTGTGCGTTGTTTCCGAAGGGCAAATCAGCGAGGTGTTCAGTTTCATCGGCTCGATAAATAAAATTTGAATCACCGCGACCGGCGATTGTTGGCCTGGGGAAAAATTAACGCGATCGACGCGAAATTATTGGATGAAACGGGAGCCACGAGTTAACGAACGGCCGAGGCGCTACGGCGCGGCGTGCGTGGCCGTACGTACGATAAAGCTTGACAAACATTCACCACGGGCCGATTCATATACGTATATTGCCCGCGATTATCAGTCACCGAATGAGCCGGACAATGCCGGACGAGAATGACCGCGCTCTCTCTCGTGTTGGTTATCTTCGTGTGAATGCACTTGCAGCGCGGCTTGCTTCGAAAAGAGAGAGAGTTGCCTCTTGTAACGAGCGTATCCGGTACAGGGTGGAAAGAAAAGTTTGTGCTATCATAGATGAATTCTATCGAACTGATGGAAACACTTGACCTTGAATTTCAAAATTTTTCTCTTTTTTTTTTTGCATTGTGTTCTACTCACCACGAAAGGACCGTAGGTTCGACCTAATAGTTGCTTTGAAAAATAACAGATATGTTTCTTAATTCATTTAATACTGGACGTGTGCGTTCTAACAGCGACTTTATGATTCTAGACGCGTAGATGTGATATTTATATTTCGAATAACGTTAACAGTTAGTTTTATCATTTGATTATTTAGACTCACACTGATGCTGCAACTATGGTAAATCAAGTCTCAGCGAAACTTACGAAACTCGCGTAAAATAGTCATCCACGCGTCTAGAACCATAAAGTCGCTGTTAGAACGCACTCGTGATTCTTTGAGAAACTTTTTTACCAGTTTTCAAGAAAATTACTAGATTCCTTGGGAAAGTTTTACCTTCGTGATGAGTAGAATACAATGCAAAAGAAAAAAGAAGAGAGTTTGATGTTAAAATTTCAGGTCAAGGTCAATTTTGCGGTAGATTCTTTACATGCATTTCCATCAAATCGACGCATGATAGCCACGGACAAACTTTTCTTTCCACCCTGTACGAAAGCGAGCAGCAAAGACAAGCAGCAGCAGCGCTGAAGAAATCGAGGATCGTAGAATCGTTCTCCGCGAACGTCCATCGTCTCCGATATCGTGGAATCAACGCCTTCGTTAACGTTAACAGTTGTACGAAGGAGAATCCAGCGAGAGACTCGACACGCACGTCCAACTTCGTTTCACTCCTTAATTTCGACGAAATTGAATTTTTTTCGATCAGCCAGATGGCGAATCGGGAGAGCCCCAGGGGACGTGTCAATGAACTCTGATCGATTATAATAGGTTCTCTCTGTCGGACTGACGATTCCCTCGATCGTTGAGAAACTCGTGAGCTGTGTGTAATATCTTTCTCGAACGAATCTGTGTGAATCGGATGAAAGTAGAGTCGCGAAAATAGGGATTACACGTTGGGCGCGTGATGGAAACGCTTTCGACGTTTTACGCTTTAAACATCTGTCGTGAATCCGAGGGTCATCGTTGGTTTCGAACGTGGTTCCTCGAATCTCTTTTTCTTCTGGTCCAAACTTCGAGCAACAGCGATATAAATAAGTCGTAAGTGTACGGTCTGCAGCTTCATCTCGCGTCGCGGAGGTATCTCGCGCGACTTGGCAACGCACATTGTCCTGTCAGAAGCGGCTACGTGGTTTATTTGCAGAGAAAAAAACGACACGCTTCTTCTTTGTTAAACGGCCTTTGGTAAACGGAGAGAAATGGAACGGGAGCAGACGGAGAAAGGGAAAGCAGTGGCCCCCGGGGACCACATCTGCGGGCCACGAATCAGGCCCCACGTGGCGAGAACCTTCGGTCAAAGTAAAAAAAAAGTCGCAAACGGTGTTCCCGAAAGAAGATGTCGAGAGTTTGAAAAGAAAATTTTTGTGAAAATTTCTTGTTCGTCGCTCGGATGCGGAAATTCGTGTGCGTCCCGTTACGTCGAGAAGATAGAAAAAAAAAAAAAAAAAAAGAAAAAAAAAAAAGAAAAAGAGCAGGCAATAAATATTTACGAGCAGCCACGGTTGACTTACAACGTCAGGCACGAGCCAAGCGCCAAGGATCAGCGACCGTGAAGCGATCCGCTACTTTCAAGCTTCGCAAGCCATTAACGATTAATGGAGAAAAGAGGGGGCTTAATAGAGCGAGGTGGCCACGGTCGGGGTGTCGCGAAATTTAATCGCCAGAGGGAAGAAGGGGAGGACGGCACACACTTTCAAAGGAAAACAGAATCCTTCTTTTTAATCGTAGGTACCAACGTGTTACAGTGTAATCGCGCGTCGTATGATAAATAGGCAAGGAACGATCAAAGGGTGCACGCAATGCGAACAGAAATAGCGATCGTTTCACGGGGCATTTCTATGCGTGGCTCGCTCGATGCAGTTGCTGCACAGGTCATGCACCTCAAAGGCTAGCCTTGTCAGGGCCATGAATAGCCCATCGGCTTAGGGCTGCGGCGGGAAGGGAGCTCTCCGTGAAAGGGCATCGAGTGTTTTCAGAAGATACTCTCGAGAACCACTGGGGTATACCATCCCAGAAGAATAGAGGCCGAACGGCACAGATTCCTGCGCCAGAAGTGATACGTCCTATTCAAATGGAAAAGATCTTTTTTTTTCCGAGAACGTGGAGAAGGAGGAGAGGAAGGGACGTTTTTAACCGCGGCGAAACTTATTTCCCTAGATTTTCCCAAGAAACTGAGCTCTTCTCCTCAGGAAGCGATACTCGTTAGTTTCCTTTTCCTTCGCTCACGTATTTGTAACGGCAATAACTCTGACATGCAGTCTGATAAAGTCGACATTTTAAGTCCAGTTCAAAGCTAGTCGACGTTTAATATTACCTCTACGAACACAGAGATGATATAATATTCCATTAAAGGTAGTAAGAAAATAATGAAACTTTCGTAACGAGATGTACAGTGTGGAATGAAAAGTTTGCCCGCGGTTATCGTAGATGAATTCTACACCTCTGATTTGATGGAGATACGTGTAAAGAACCTGCCACGAAAATTGACTTTGACCTCGAATTTCAAGGTCAAACAATTTTTTCTGTTGCCCTGTATTCCATTCATCACGAAAGTATAACTTTTCCAAGGAACCATAGGTCCAACTAAAATGGCAAAAAAATTTCTTAATCATTCACATACTACGGACGCGCGCGTCCTAACAACGACTTTATGATGGACGCGTGGATGTAATATTTATATTTTGAATAACGTGAACAGTTAGTTTTGTCATTTGATTATTTAGATTCGTACTGCATGCTGCGACCGTGATAAATCAAATGTTAGTGAAACTTAATCCAGAACCATAAAGTCGCTGTTCGAACGCGCATTCAAGGATGAAGAAAATATTTTTGCCATCTTTCAAAAGAACTGTGACCTATGGTTCTTTGGCAAATTGACGAGTAGAATACAACGAGAAAAGGGAAAACTTTTTTTCATCAAGTCGAAGGTGTAGAATTCATCCATGATAGTCACAAACCTTTCTTTCCACCCTGTAACGTAATTAAAGAGGGAACATTGAAACATCTGATCATCTTCCAGCTGCCGCGATTTTTAATATCCTCGGGACGAGATTTCTTTTTGCTGTTCATTAATATCCGTATCACGTGCGTCGATATAATGATACCTCGGTTACGTCGCCGGTTCTTTGTGGAAATGATTGATATTCGAAACGTGGCTTTTCGCCAACGTTTCGCGTACTCGAATCGAAAAATTTCAATCGCCGCGGCTCGTCGAATTCCCGTTCCCGTGATTCCGGGTAAGAAGAGAATAATACGACGCTGATACGTTTTAATTACGTCGTGACAAAATGTCCATCATCGCACTGATACGTGTAATCTTATCCATCGTCGGAACCGTATCGACCAGCATCTACAGCAGTGACGGCGAACCTTTTTTGAGAAGTAGGTTAAATTTTGTTCATTATTTTTTTTTAGTACTGGCTCGTGGGTCACTAAGTCCGTGGCGTCACTTGGAAAGGGGGAGGGGAGGATGGTTAAAAACTACTTTTCTTTGGTTCTCACTTTTATAATCCTTTGAAAAGTTTCCTTTTTGTTTTACAACTTTTACTTTTGCAACTGAAGAGCAAAAACTAAATGTCGACGTCAAAAAATTGATATAAAAGGGGTGACATCATGCCCAGTCACCCCTGCAATATACATTAGATATATATACTTTATTTCTTAATATTTTTTATTGTCTGTCCTCTCTTTTATTATATAAAGAACTAGCAAAGCTACCCATTCTGAGAATAGGATCTAGTGTGTTTTTTTAGTGTTTATTCCATCTGTTTAATCGTAAGCGCAATATAAAATTTTTTGGACACAAGTAACTCGTATAACATTTAAGACTTAAAATACCTATATGTATATATATAACCAAGTCGTAAATCCTCCATAAAACACAATTATGCATTTATTTCTCACTTTAAAGCTCTAACCGAACACTTGTAATTTTCTTAACATTTTTTGAAACGAGGGGTTCGAAAAATAATTAAAATTCTTTTATATATATATATGATGATAAGTTTATAAAAATCAACGCGTGGGTCATTTAAAAAGCCTGCGTGGGTCAGTGTCTGAGGGTCATAAATTCGCCATCATTGATCTACAGGGTGTTTCCTCGAAAGGCCCTTTTTGAACAACCACGTTCGCGTTTCGTTCGAAATTAGACTGTGTACTTTCTCTCTCTCTCTTTCTCTTTCTCTCTTTCTCCGCTCCTTTATTTTACACTTCGTCGCCCATTGCTGAATGCTCCAATCGCGTGACCATCTGTGACCTTATTCCTTCCTCGTGCAAGATTATCTGATCGTGAGATAAATGGGAATTTCGCTACACGAGACTCTCGCTTCCTATTTTCGTACGATCCTTTGGGCTTCAAACGTTGATTTAACTTTCTGATTTACCTTCCGCAGAATCGTAGCAACACACCCTGTACGCAGAAACATGTGTGCGTGTGTGTGTGCACGCGTGTGATTGAACAGCATGAAGGAGGTACATTATCTGACGTTATGTAGGTGAGCATCAATCCGTTAGAAAGATTAATGGTTCGGCGTTATCAGGTAGATACAGCGAAGTCAATCTGTAGGTTTTTCAGAAACGCGCGAGGTCTTCATCCTCGTTCGACGTGCCGAAAATTCGTTTATCACGCTCGACAAAACCACCAACTGCTTCGCGCGGTCGTTTTTCTTTCTTTCTTTCTTTCGTCCTCGTCGTAGCTTCACTTTTACGCGCCCCGATACTTTTATATGCGAGAAATCCTTTCTCGCAACGCTATATACGCTATAAACGTGTAAAAAGTGAGCGCGATCGAACGTGTCTTTTATTCGGTTATTGTCAAATTTCCAGAATGGGAGTGCAGTGTACAAATCTGACTCGTCTGTCGTCGGCGCGATCGAGCTTGCGCGTAATGCGTTTCATACATTCAGATTTCACAGCCGAATGGAACGTTCATTCAGAATTGTCGGAGGGAAACGATAGACGATAGAAAAGAGAGAGAGAGAGAGTAGGGCGAAGCAGAAACGAGATTAAAGGTCTCGTCGCGCGATCAATTGAGGGGTCAAAGGAGGCTTAAGCATCGCGCACAAGCCTCTCTCATCGAGCCAAGCCAACGCTCGCGAGTGTGTTTTCGCGATTGATGCGTGCAACGATTATCAACCCATTGAAAAAGAAAAAAAAAAAAGAAGAAGAATAGAGAGGAAAAAACGGTGCCACGGTCGAGTTACCCACGCACGCTCTTCACACATTCCTGCCTCGTTCCGTTGAAGAGGCACGCGAGTCTTTCGATGAATCGGCGAGATACGTACGCACGTTCGTACGTTGTTCTCTCTCGTAGAGATGTCCCACTGTTATTGGCACCGGTCCAACAGCGCCTGTTTAAAGAACCGTGAAGCAGCGCGGTGGCAACTGCCTGAAAAACGCTTCCCCCGATGCCGTCTTTATTCACACCCCGTGTGTAAACCGGTCCGCAACCGAATAAATCGAGAAACGTTCTCACGGTGGTAGTTCTCTTCTTTACGCCGTTACGTTGCAAGGGTATTTAATTAAAGAATTACACTTTACACTTTACACAGCAACTATTTATCTGAACGTGACAAGGAATACCTCCACTTTGGAACTGATAGATGTAAAAATATTGTAACACCAGCTTATGCTTGCTGCAATGCTGAGCTATTTCTGTGGATCCTCTCCGTTGCGCTTATATGTCCCTTCCTATTTGTCAAAGTATCTTGGGATACTCATGCGCGACTAATTTCTAACAATTGGACGTTTCGTCACTTTTCTTTACGTCACTTTTCTTTGCGTTCGCGACTCAACGCTACTAAAATTTTTAATTTTATTATTATTTTCAATATTATGCTCTTTCTCTCTCTCTCTATAAATATATAAGCTATTTAAATATTATATATGTATTATAAATATAAAATAAAATATAATAAATATATTTTAAGTAAAAAATATATAATAAAATATAAAATATAATATAAAAATTAATATTAATAATATATAAATAATATTAGTATATAATAAATTTTCAGTATTATGCTCTCTCTCTCTCTCTCTCTCTCTCTCTCTCTATAAATATATAAACTATTTAAATATTACATATGTATTACAAATATAAAATAAAATATAATAAATATATTTTAAATAAAAAATACATAATAAAATATAAAATATAATATAAAAATTAATATTAATAATATATAAATAATATTAGTATATAATAAATTTTCAATATTATGCTCTCTCTCTCTCTCTCTTTCTCTCTCTATAAATATATAAACTATTTAAATATTACATATGTATTATAAATATAAAATAAAATATAATAAATATATTTTAAGTAAAAAATATATAATAAAATATAAAATATAATATAAAAATTAATATTAATAATATATAAATAATATTAGTATATAATAAATAATATATAAATAATAATATAAATATTATTAATGTTATTAATATTAATAGTATATAAATAATATTAGTATATAATATATAATATATAAATAATATAAATATTATTAATATTAATAATATATAATATAAATATATTAATACAATTAAATACAATGAAATCAAGTATTAGCTGAGAAATTGACGAAAATTTATTAATTTAATAATAACGCAGAGTGTCGCATCAGTCGGATCGACAACGAGTCTAAAGATCGGCCGTCCCGCTCTTCGGATGCAAAGAAAACGCATCGACCACGCGTGTAATTAGTATTCGCTCACGAGCGATCGTTCCAGCGATCGGGACACACGCAAAAGAGAACGCGAGGCATCGAGTCGTGTGTGGTCCCTCTGAATCGTGCTCGTCACTCGTTCGTCGTCTTCGAGTCCTCGTCGATTCGATACGAACCATTCGATACGATTACCACTCGAGACACTGGAATCGTTCGTGTGTGGTATTTCGACGTAGAAATCGAATCGGTCAATTAGGAATTTCTTTTTTTCTTTTTCTACGCCCCGAACGTGTTAAAAATCCAATCGAATTTTCACACTCACAAGGGAACATACCTGAGTGTGAATCATCGATTTTGATGAAATTTGGCATGAGTGTAGTTTTAAGAAAAAAATATTTGACCCGTACTATTTTCTTTTTATCGGCAATCGTCGATGTTGAAGGCGTGAAAACTACTCTCAAAGTTGAGGGAACACATCTTGTTAAATATCTCGGAAATTATTGAAGATTAAGACCAAATTTTTTCGTGTAAATTGATGAAATTAGTGTTTTTCTTAACGATGAATTTAATGTATATCATTTTGTTCAAACAATATATAAAAAAATTGTTTTTTTAATAAATTTTTCCAAGTAAAGTTAATAAATTTTCTTGAACATTTGTTTACGAAAGCTACATATTCAAGAACGGAAATTACGAATAAAATAGAATCTTGAATTTACACCGTAAAAAAAAATTCATTATTTTCAAATTTTTCTCGTTGGACGTGCAGAGCAGTACAGATATTTCCATTTTACGAATATCGGTTTTAACAGCGATAAAAATGTACGTTGCCAGCGTGATGAAGCTTTGTTAGAGATCGTCTAGTTTGATTTCACATTCGGCCGATGTGAAATTCATGCGAATGTGTGCCAAGGAAAGTTGCCGCGACCAGAAATCCTCGAGTTTTCCTTTTTTTCTTTTTTTTTTTGGCTTTTTACTTAGGCGGAAGCTTTTTTCTTTCGATAGTAACCAGTCGAACGGCCCAACGATCTTGTCAAGTCCGAGCTGACTTTGATCCGGATCGAGATCCGGTCCAGTTTCAGTTATAGGCTTCAATTGAGACCCAAATTACACTGATTCGACGGGCCTGAATTGACCGGGCCACATGTCATCCACTTGCGACTTCTTGTTTCTCTCTTTCCTTGAACTAATTACGCCTGGCCCTCCACTTTACGCGGCACTTTTTTTACGCGGTAAATTACAACTAAACTATTCATGCGCGATATCGATTTACGCGATTTACCAGTAGGCACGCTGTAGACATTGATTCAAACGTTCAACGATTATTGAAATTTCAACGAGATTTAAAGAAATGTTGCAGCGAATATGTCAGCAAATTTGTGAACACTTGGCAAAAGATAAATCATTCGAAAAAATTCACATTAACGATGAGGGTAACTGTGCCAATTGAAGAGAAAAGGTTGATCGTTTTGAATTGCAGTAGCGACAGTGACGCCGAATAAAATTTACTTTTGTTCACTGAAACGTCATTGTTATTGTTATTTAAAAAACAAGCTCATTGTTCTCGTTAAAAATTTTCACACTTTTTCAATTAATATAAATATACTTTTCCAATCGATTCTACTGTTTCACTGTAAGTATATATTGTTTTAATATCCTCATAAATAACATAGGTATACATCGAACTATACCTAACCTAAACCTAACTCTTAAATAGGTATACTGTTTCACTGTAAGTATATATTAAAATAATATATTATATAATAATAATAATATATTTAATGTATATTAAAATAATATATACTTACAGTGAAGTATATATTAAAATAATATCAATCCTCACAAATAACATAGGTATACATCGAACTAAACCTAACCCAAACCTAACCCTAACGTAGGTATACTGTTTCACTGTAAGTATATATTATTTTAATATATACTTACAGCGAAGTATATATTAAAATAATATCAATCCTCATAAATAACATAGTTAAACATCGATAAAAAAAATATACAAACTATGTACGGCGCTGGACAAATTTTTGTTTGGCCAACGAAGTTCGAAAAGACTGATGCTCCAGAGACAAATGAACGTTTCCACTTGTCCAGCGAGATAATCATCTCTTCAAATCGCAGCCGCTCGAGTTCTCTGTCCCGTTAATCACCGGCGTCTTGGCACCGGAATCGGCACTTTTTCTCGATTTCGCTCGAACGTACAATAATTTACCGCAAGTGGGCCAATCGGATTGGACGCGCACGATTCCGGAGCGATCCAGACGAAAGAGAGCTATTTCGTTAATAATTAACAACGAACGATATCAGAGGGATCGCTGAGTGCTCGGGCGCACGGACAGCGGCGGTAACGCGATCGCGGTAACGGTTCTGGAGGTGGATTCAAGATCCGGGTCAGTGCATCTGAAAAATAGGTTTTTGCCGTGGCGCGTTCCGTCGACGTCGATGGAACGCCGTCATTCACAGTGCCGCGCTGGTATGTACTTTTTCGAGATGATAATTACTGAGGAACCTCCTCTCTCTCTCTCTCTCTCTCTCCTCTCTTTTCCGTTTTTTCGTCCCTTTATTTACCAGGTCCGAGCATTGTGTCGACGAACGTCATTGTCTTCGGAAGAGATACTTTTGTTGGTCGTTTAGCGACCCTGAGAGTGAAGAAAAAAAGAAGAGAGAGAGAGAGAGAGAGAGAGAGAGAGAGAAGCACGAGCGGCCGACGACGTCTTAATTGTGGGTCAATTTCAAAGAAAGAGAGAGAACGAACGAGGCCACAGGCGAATCTCCACTCTTACTCGCTCGAATCTCGCGTCGCGGTGGCCCACGGCCGATATCTCGACGAACAGATCTAAAAGTAGAACTCCGACCGGGAGATCCTTGAGGCGAGGCCGTGTGGGAAATGTTAGAACGGTTAGAAGTACGTACGTACGTACGTACGTACGTACGTACTTACGTTTGACGGGACCGTCGGTTTAATTCAATTTACGCTACGCCCGCGATCGTATTCCCTCGCCACGTGAATCGAAACTCACCTCTGCCGTGGCGCGCGATAATCCACGGTACGTTCCGATGTTGAAATTTTTCTGACTTTAGCGACATTCCGTCGTGACATATCGTCTCTTCTCGTTGTAAACACACGAAACATTGAATTCGCTCGTCTGTAATTGCCCGGTCAATTTGTAGAACGACGATCGATAGGCGATAACGCTTCCAGCTTTACACAAATCCATCGCTGGTTAAACAAACCGGTAATTTAGGGAGAAACGAGTTTGGCCAATCGGAGCGTACGTAGTTAATTAGACGATAATTAGAAATTAATTTGTACAGCATTCCAGCAGCGGGGAAATTTCTGCTTTCTGATCGAGACGGACATGCGCCGAGATCCGAAACGAATGCTCATAAATTTCTCGCAAACGTTTCCGAGTTCGCAAGGTGAATCTAATCTGTCGCGATGGCGCGTGTATATACGTGTATAAATGTGCGCGACGGGCGTAAATACACTTCTTGTTAGTCAATATTCACCGTGGAAACGGTCGGTCGGGCACATTGAATTCCAATAGGCCGTTATGGTCTTTAACGATTCGACGCACGAGCACGTGGCCGGCCATTACAATATCTAATGCGTCCCGGGCCCGAAAACCGAATTAATTCCGGCCGGATATCGGTCAACTACCGGATACTTTGCCATTGGTGGAACGTGCGGTCGCTGCTTAACCGGAAGCCGATGGAAGAACCGTTTTGCGGAAGCGTGTCCGCGTACCGTCGTGGCATCAAATTTTCAGAGAACAACTCTTGAACACTCCCTCCGATGGAACTTCACGATGGAATTTCGCTTCAAATTTCGACACCACTTAATTTAATCTTTTTTTTGAATTTTCATTGTACGTATTGCTCGATATTTCTGAGCATTTCGAAATGAGATTTTAATTTTATAGCAGTAGACTGTAGACTAGTCTCGTCGCCTCAATTTTATTCACTGTCATGGAGATGGAGATCTCTGCTTGTTGAAAACTTTGTAAATTCTTTACGTCGACGATTACTTGGTGAAAATTCTCGAGCTTCTAAATGGCTAGCCAATCGCATTCGAACTTACCCGAGTCCTTTTAATTGTTCCGCTGGTGAAACTGAAGCGTCGTTTCCAAAGAACACTACATGGATGCTCTTCAAGTCTTGAAAGAAAGAGTCGAAAGAACGTGCAAAGAAAACACAGACTAGACTGTGATTCGGAGCGAGGGAAAGAATGTTTAATACTTTATTATCGGTACCTATCGCTGACTTGACGCTGACGCTTGTTACAGGAAGAAGAATTCACGAAAATGCGAGCACGTGATCCCACGGTGAAAGATGAACGATGAAATAATATTAAAGACTCTAACCGGTGGCGGCAACATTCCGTTCGCCGACGAGGATGGCGCGGTATCGAGCGGTGTCGAGCATCGCCGCGCGGAGAGACGATCGAACGTCACGCGGAGGGAGCTGACGAAAGAAGCGACCGGTCCGAGCCCGTGTCCGAGGAACGTGCAGAGTTTCACCACATTCCGCTCGATAGTTCAGCATTCGAAGATCGGTCAAGAGGGCGAGCATCGCAACGTCTCGATGCTGCAAAAGGGCGCCGCGACGTTTGCCCAGAGGGAGTCTCAGGCTCAGCACAGACAGATCAAGCAATCGCCGGCACCGAGGCGGAACAAAAACGAGACGGTGCTGGAAACGGGTTTCGAGCACCCGCTGCAACGCTACGAGAACGCGGTGCTGAAGCATCAGACGCATCAGAGGGATCGAGGGAAACGACAGGCGAGCGGCGACCGGCAGCAGCAACAGCAACAGCAACAGCAACAGCAACAGCAGAGTTACTCGCAGCACGGTTACTCGAGCAGCGACGAGAGCGTAGTGAGGAACAAGTCGAAGAGCATCAGCTCGATCGACACGCAATCGGTAAACAACATCTTGGACGAGTACGAGGATCTCGATTACAGGAGATCGTCGGACCTGAGCGACGTCGGCAGCATCAGCGTGTCGAACTTCGAGGCTGTCATGATGGATCAGCAGAAGAAACAGCAGCAAGAGAAGTCGCGGGTGTTGGCGGCCGCCGCGAGGATGCAGCCCAAGTGTTCGCCGCCGAGCCGGGAGAAACCTCAACCAGTTCTGAAAGTGAACCAGCAGACCCAAGTGAGACAGCGGTCCCGCGAGAGGCAGAAGGAATCAGGAGTCAGACACGTTCTGCCACCGTCGCCGACCGAGCCGGACAATTCCTCCTCGTCTTGCGTTTCACCGGCCGCGGCTGTCACCGTCGACAACAGCCGGATCAGAGTCCCGGAGGTGTTGCTTCGCAAGGGAGAAGTTCAAAAGAGGGTGGACGAGTGGCTGAATCAGACGCAGAGCCAGAACTTCCCTGCTCCGACTCGGGAGAAACCGTTGACCAGGTCGAACAGCAGCGCCGATCAGAAGAGCCAGAGGAGGTACCGCCAAGACTCGAGGTCCAGATCGATAGACGAAGGAAGAGGGGAGAAGTTGAACGGGACGTCGTCGAGCTACGACGACCTCAGCCGCGCGGACAAGAAGCAGACGGAACGCAAGCTGGTGGACAAGGTAAACGTCGGCGTGAATACCAGCAGAGGCACCTACAAAGAGTATCTCGCTTCGAAGAACAGAGGCAAGCAGCAAGATTACGGCTTCAGCGCGTCGAACACCGCGATCGGTAGGTCGAGAGATATCAGCCCCTCGACCGGCTCGCGAATTCCCCAGAGGGGACCTCTGAGCTCCAGCTTCAGATCGAGACGGTTGGAACCTAGCAACGTGGCGAGTCAGGCGGATATAGTCGGAGGAGATTCGTCGCAGCATCATCAGGCGGAGAGGAACTGTCGCGTGAGAAACGCTGGCGACAGCAGGCTGACGAATTTGGCAAAGACGAGAAACGAGTCGGATCATGGCAGGATATCTGGAGTAATCGGCGTAGCTACCGGTGTTTCCACCGTAACGACTGGCACGGGCACGAGCGTGGTGACGACGAGCAGCGGCACACTGTCGGTTATCCCCTGCAGGAAAGCGTCGTTCAAGCGATCTCAGAATCACGATCAAAGCACGGCTGGCGCAACGACGAGAGCGCTCGTTAAGGAAGAGACAGGCCAGAGAGCGAGAGGGGCCTGTGAGGGGAGCAACGTCGTCTCGAAGGGCCCGAGCAACCTTGGTGACCAAGGCGAGCCGATCTCGCCAAATAAGGACGGAGAAAGTAGGCGCCCGGCTCTCACGAGCGATTCACCGCGAGCCGATGATAAACCAGCCGATGCCACTTGTAAATCGGCGGCGGAGTTCTCGAGAATCGTGGATCGGCCTACGCGAGATGTCCTGAGGATTACGACCAGCGAATCGGCCGAATCTAGGTACATTCGCGAGAGAGACAACAAGAGAGACAACAAAATGGATCAGACGAGGCAAGAAACTGTTTACGGTGCCGTTGGCGCGCGTGTCCGGTGTCTTCAAGGTCAGCAGGAATCCCGCGTCACGAAACCTCCGAGGAATCTCCAAGGCGGCATCGCGCCGTCGGAAACTAGAAAGCCACCGGTTCTACCGAGAAGGGATCAGGACTCCGCGAAGCATGACAACCGCGGCATGAATTCGCCGATCGGTTCGCCGACTCAGTCCACCTTCAAGCCGAACAACAGTCGCGTGTACGCGGCGTTGCAGCTGCTGAACGAGCAAAACTCGGCAAAGTCGAGATCGACGGCGGGCAACAACGGCGTTCAACCATTGGAAAGGTCTCCGTGCAGATCGCACTATTCCTCGCCGAATCACGTGGAGAAGATTTACGAGCGTAGCCTGCAGCCTCAGGTGATTCACGTGGATGACCTCCAATCGATTCTGCGACCTGCTTTGCAGGTCTCTGCTTACGGCGAAGGTGGAACTGGCGGTCGATTCGATCTCAAGTCGCCACCCAAAGAAGCGGTTATACTCGACAAGCGAAACGAAAAGCAGCCAGAGGAAGAGGAGCAGGAAGAAGAAGAAGAAGAAGAAGAAGAAGAAGAGGAGGAGGAGGAGGAGGAGGAGGAAGAGGAAGAGGGGGAGGAGGAGGAGGAAGAGGAAGAGGGGGAGGAGGAGGAAAAGGAAGAAGAAAAAGAAACAGAGGTTTACGAACGGGTCGGCGAGTTGCGGTACGAACACCTGGAGACTATCGAGGAAGACGATCAGAAGAGCGAGGCATCCGTTTGTAGATACCCGGAGATCGGATTGAGTCAGTGCCTGAAAATTCAGCAATGCCTGCCGAACGGTAGATCGAGAGGTCCTCCTCCTCCTCCTCCTCCATCTGCTCCACCTTCCGCGGAGAAGAAAAAAGAAGCGGCGGCGACGTGCACGAAGCGAGACCAGCAGCAGAACGAACCTGCCCGGACGTTCGTCACGTTTCGCTCGTCCGGCTTCCCTCAGGGCATCAAGACGACGAGCCTGCAATCTCGATCGACCGCGACTGGCTCGTCAGAGTGTTGCAGCGAGCAGGAGGAGAAACGGGAGGTCACCGAGCCGATCGCGATCGTCGACGACGACGACCTGGAGATCCCCTATCCGGATTCCGGGAATTTGGTCGTCGACAGAGGCCAATCGTGTCACACGCGGGAGAACAGCAATCTATCGACCGCCACTATCCCCCTGGACGAGCTGGAGAGTGAAAGGCAGGCGGCAAAGTTCAAGGCCGAGGACGCGCGTTTTCGATCGAACGAGATGCCCGGGCAGACAATGGAGGCGGGGTCCCACCTTCGGCAAGAGCCTAGCCAGAAACCGGAGAAATGGGAGGCCGAGAAAGGGGAACGGACCAACTCGCGTGAGATAGACGGGTCGGTGGTGAACGAAGTGCTGGTGAAGAATCTTCAATTCAAGCAGGATTTACCGAAAGACACGGCGGAGCGTAGCCCCGGACTCGGCGACTCGTTCGGCAAAATCATCGAGCACGCCGCGGGCCAACAGAGACCGATCGTTTTCCACAACGTTCTGTGCGACAATTACGAGAACGTGCGAAACGCCAGGTTTAAGGAGAGCAAAGTGTACGTGACGAAGGAGGAGATGGAGCGGCAAAGGCTGATGGAACTGCTCAGGAAAGGAGACTACGAATCGGCGAAAGCGGTGAGTGATTTATTTATCAGTTTCTTTCTTGGTTCGATTGTTTCGCACCTTGGACCATTTTTTTTCTTATCGCGATCAAGGTGCGTTTTCAACGCGACAGTAGTAAATTACACCTTGAGACGCGAGACACGGTAAAAAAAAAAAAACGAATTTTATTCCTGGCTGGCGTTTATATGCGATACTTACACGTTACGCGATTGACTCTGTATCGATCTCGGGATCTTAATCGGTTCCAGTCGCGGAAGGTCGTGGATTTTCGCGAATCAACGATGTTTCACGGGCACGAACGGAGGGAAAGTTTTGTCGCGACTATCGCGATCGCTTCGGCTAGCGTGAACCGGGTCGTTTCAATTCGATCCGAGATAAGCTCCGGTTGGAAAGATACGGTTGACAGCAAGCCAATAATTACATTTATCGTTTCGCATCGAATTGTACACCGTTGTGTCCCGCGCGCCGAGTCAGCGGTTCTTTCCAATAATTACAAGTCGGTATTAACCGAGATACGTTCGATTTGCTCTTTATCTCGATCCGCGTGTGTACACGGAACGGTCATTTACCGGGCGGGGGCAAAGCCTCTTTCGCTCGTTTCTCGTGCCCCCGGTGCTGTTTCGTTTCGCTACAGTTTTCCATTTACGCCGACTGCCTGACCGATGTAATCTCGCCGTTGCAACGTCGATTTCGAACTTCACGAATCTCGCCCCGCAGCGATTTTCACCAACTGGTGTAAACAGACCGCGTCACAGTTGGCCAACTGCCACCTAATGGAAGCTACTCGCCCTCTCTTTCTCTCTCTCTCTCTCTCTCTCTCTCTCTCTGTTTCTCTGATTACGCGAAACGCTCGCTCCACGAACGCTGTCAGCTTGCGTTAACTCGTCGCTGAAAAAATAATTCATCGAAGGGAATACACAATCACGTCGGCGTCGCGTGACGAAAAGAAGCGAGACTAACTGAGAATAACGTGAAGCACGCGTCCGTGAAAGTCGTTGCTCGTGGTTACTCTTCAAGATGCGCGAGATCACGAGAGACACGAGACACCGCCGAGTAAGAAACTGGTGGCGCATAGACGAAGGTGGAAGGGTAGGATTTATGATTCAACCGGGCTGGGAACCGTGCATTAGGTATGCGGTTCAGCGTACTCGCTTTAACGCGCGAGAAAGATGCAATAAATTGTAGCACGCGTGCTAGTACGTCTCTCGGAGGGAACGCGCGAGGCTCAGGAACCTTGACGAGGACTTTCGGCCGCTTCGTGCTGCTTCTTTTCTTTCTCCACCTTCTCTAGTCGGCTACCTGCTCTCAAAGACGCTGCAAATTAATTTTCCCTCGACTCTATTCAGCGAACGAAGCGCTGGCCCGACGTTGTAAATCGTTTTCACCCGGCGCGAATCGGACGAAATCCTCAACCTTTTGACACAGTGCTCCCTCGCGCGAGATGACTCGTGACCTCGTGCACGGTTTCGTCTTTCTCTCTCTCTCTCTCTGTCCGCGGGGTCCGTTGAAATTTTAGCAAGCCAGTAACGAATCGCGGATTTCACGGTGCATTAAGGCAGCATTCGAGGCGGCAGGCGTTAATGGGACAGATTAATAAGAGATTTTTCAGGACGTTGACGGTATATAAGCAACGAGGGAGCGCAGGTTTCGCGTGCATTCGCGAGCTCAATTAACTGTCTGAGCCGTCGTTGCCAGACGTCCGATAAAACGCCCTCGTGTTCTTTTATCGGTCCGTTTCAAAGGACTCTGCTCAGAGCCATTACTGGTAGCTGATTTCTCATTTTCGTCAGTCGTAATTTCGCGCCTCTCCGGTTGAAAATTACATTTAACGCCTTCTTTCCCCCATTGTTCGCGAGCAGGCGGAGAATTCACGGACAATGCGGTAAATCGAGGCAGCGAGAATTCAAGAATCCTTCGGTACGCCGGTCTGAAAACAGTAATTGAAAGCGCGTGTATCGCCGCAACGAAGAAACGGAGCTTATGGTCGCGTAGTGCAGACAATCGTCTCGCATCCACGTGTAAGATTTCTTCGCTCTCGAGTGTCTTTGCGTGTCCTTCGTTCGAGATGAATTTTAGGTAAAAGAAACGGTATAGTTTGGACGATAACTGTATATTGCACCATGTTCTTACAACGTTCGTTCCGGAATCGGCATAACAAAAGAAGCTCGCGAGGAGCGTTCGACCTTAATCAATATATGTACATAGCTCTACTTATCAATCACAGATGACGCGATTAGTATCAGAACTGTAGTAATTATGATGATAATTTAAATACTACATATCACAATACTACAAATAAATGATAACTCCGTAATTAATTTCAGTTGTTTATATAAAAATATTATCAATATAACAAAATATACAATTACTAATAATTTAATGAAGATTAAATAATGAAAGTTAAATAACGATTGAAGAATTTCTACTATGGTTACAATATATATAAGTTTCTGTAAACATTTCCACGGTGATAATAAAATTACTTTTTAGCAATTTTCAAATATTCTATTGTTTATATTAAATACACATCTCGACGGGACGATTCAATGAACATAGATATCGTTGATCTAAATACTTCAAAGTAGAGGTCGCTACAGAACCTGTCTGTCTCCCTCTAGAAGTATCCCTCTAAACAAATAACAGGTCGATCGAAAATCCCGCCGGTTTCTTTGGAAAGGGTAGAGAGTGGCGGGGGTGGAAATTTCAGGAGACAGAGAAACAGCGATTTGGCAAATCGAATGACGACGAGGTGGCTAGGGAGTAATGGGCTGAGAATTGACGATAAATGGTGCCGACGCATCATTGTGGTATCGCGTCAGGGGGGGAGAGAGAGAGAGAGGCGTGTCGCAGGGGGCGAATTCGCGAGAAAATATATATCGCGGCGTGCGTAAACCGGACGGGGCTGCCCGTCATACTCGAACCGTGGATTAGGTCGAGTGTGACCGTTTGCTCGTAAATATCCGTGATCGAGGAGGCGCGGCTGGCTAGAACATGGACGCACACGCGGGTACGTTTGTGCACGCACGACGACGAGGCGACGTGCCGTATGCATTTCTGCACGTACGCGCACACGCTTACATATCGATGAGAGGCCTGGCTGGCTGGCTACGTCCAGCTATGCATATCTGCGGACCCCAGAATGCAGCTGCATTGTCCGCGGCTAGACGACGATACACGCGCGAGCAACCCCCTCTTACGAATTATGACTCGATTAATTCTGCTGTGATTCCCTCGCGGTATCTGCTACGTTCGCGAGTCTAGATCGCGGTGACAATTCCTCGTAGACACTAATGCCGACCCATCTTCTTGTTGGTGCAATTGGGGGACCCTGAAATACCGATAGTGTGGATTGTTTGTTTTGTGTGAGAATGAGTGGAAAAACAAAAGAAGATGTTGAGGAGAGGTGCGATCAGTGACGTGCTAGTATTAGAGGAAGTGTCTTGAATTTTATCTTTATTTAGTTGTAATCACTTGTGGATAACAAATGTTTAACAATAGTTTACTGTAAACACCATAACCGCGGAGCTATAAAAATTATCACTTCTTTCACTTGAGAATTACACTAACTACGTTCCTGTTAATTAAATGGAAAAACCTTGGCATCGATAATATCGCGGTTGCCCAAATGAACGCCCAGGGGATTTTACAGCGCGAAAAAATATTTGCGTACCGTTGCGTTTATTACCTGGAGTTAGTTAATTAATTAACTCCAGGTGCACGTACATAGGTACACGTGCTAGTTTCGAACGTGTGATCGGCAAATGAACTGGTCGATGTTCGCCGGATTAATCGCGAGTTTCGTATTTTTGTTCGAAGAGAAGAAAGGAAGACTCTTTGTATCGGCACTCGATTTTATGTGTTATTCGTACAAATCGAGTTTGACTCGTTGGGTGTACAAAAGTGAAAATTTAACTTGGTAGCAGTAGTATCTTGTCGAATCGCGATATGATATATTTCACTTGATCATGGAGACTATTTTATTCAACGACGACGAGTCGGTTTCTTAATTGACTAACTCGTCTTATTGTGGTTTTGGATTTTTAAAATTATGCGTTGTGATTTTAGAAACACAGAATTTATTGTAAAGAGAAACTCGTGCGTCTGCCATCTTATATCACTTAGAACAAGCGAGCAGAAAAACAAGAGAGTTTAAAACTTAGAAAAAGAGAGTGAAAAAACAAAAGGTACACGATTGAAAGATGGACATCACTCGAAGACAATATATACTAATTATAATACTGATAGCGATACTTCTTCACCAATATATCGTTAGCCTGACCGTTTCAGACGTTTCTAGAACGCACGTTGAAAGTGTCTTCGATAATATTAAAAAACCACCTTAACCCATTTCGTCACGACTTTTTACTCAATCCAATAACATCGAATCACGACTCTACTTATGCTACTACGTTGAGACATCAGCGGCGTTCGACTGACATATAAATGAAGATCGCCGATCGCGGAATAGTAATAGGTGACGATCGCCATCTGCTTACGGATATTCCGCTTACGGATGCAAATTAGAGTTAACCTAGTTCTTGATCTAGTAAACATATTTTCGAAAATTGTCAAAAAAATATGCAAAAGAAATATCGATCAGACTGTGACTCAGCGCTCGAGAATGTTCAACAGAGGTTCCACGCAATTGTTTCTCTTGCAAAAATTTCGCTTTATCGAACAGCTGATGGTGATAGAAGCAGGATCGCAGTGTCCTGTGAAGCTTGTCCCGTATTGTTTGTTTCTAGCTATCTTTTCCTCGAAAATCTAGCCGACGAAACCAGCTCGCGAGCAACACACGCTCCAGAGCAAAGTTCTTTCGCTTCGGACGAATCGTCGATATTTTTGTAAGTTCGTGCACGCGCCCTTACCAGACTGATGTTCGCAGGAACGAGTCACTGATTCGTTCGTTTCGTGTCCGAGGAAGCTATCTCACGACTTGTTAATTGCCACGAATCGCAAATCGATCTACGAGCTATCGATCGGGCATGTGCTACGCGCATCTGCTGTCTCTGACAGTGTGCTTCTCGATTAATCTTCGCCTGATTTTGATGCATCGCCCCGAAATTATGTATGCAACTGCACGTACATACGTATATTCCCGGTACAAGTTAATTGATCACGGGGGATGGCCGGTTATAAAAACCACGGGCAGTACGATTATGTCGTAGTGAAAACGCTAATTGATCGCGTGGTCGTACAGCCGCGTCCGACTAAATAGATATTCAGTAATTAGATTTTATGGTTATACAACTATAATTGCACTGAACCGTACACAAATGCCCTGTCTGAATCGCATTGCGATAAATTCCACTTCGATATTATTGGATTGAGTAAAAAGTAATTTCGTATTTCGCGGGGTAAATATCGTTAACAGGAAGTTTCAAACGAACTTCGCTCACTATAGAAAATATCTTACTATATGTGTTTTTCTAAGAGGTTGTGTTAACTTACTCTCTGTTGATTAATTGAGATCTTGTTGATACACTAGAATTATCAAAGTGATCAGAATGACCAATTTTTCACAATTTTTGTTAGAAATTTTATAGATATAATACGGTACATTTTTAGAGATTTTAAATGAGTTAAATTTTTTAATTTCGTAAAATATACATCTTTTTTATACTTTAATGCCGTAAATTCTCTAATATTGTAATTTTATTTTCAATA
The DNA here is from genome assembly GCF_011392965.1 of Frieseomelitta varia. Classification (NCBI taxonomy): domain Eukaryota; kingdom Metazoa; phylum Arthropoda; class Insecta; order Hymenoptera; family Apidae; genus Frieseomelitta; species Frieseomelitta varia. The sequence continues at coordinate 294,184 of NW_025110596.1, read as the reverse complement.
TTAAATATAAAATTAATATCTAGTGAAATTTCATTACATTTAATTATTTTAATACATTTATATTTAATATTAATTTTTATATTAATAAGAAACTAATAATTATATTAATAGTTTATTATTAGCTATTATTAGAATATACGTATATAATAATTAATATATTATATAGTATTAATATAATTATTAATATTATATATTTTTATAATTTTAATAATTATATTATTATATAACATTAATATAATTATTAATATTATGTATTAATAATTATATTAATATTTTTATATTACTAAGAAGATAATTTTTATATTAACAAGAAACTTACAGACTAAATCACGACTCAGCGCTCGGGATTGTTCGACACTCTTACGCCAACACAGAACGTTCGATCGAGATCGGTACGGTTCTCCCAGTGTTTGTTCGCGATGGATTTTCGACGAGATAGTTTCAAGTTGATTGTAAGTCGACCGAGCCCGCGAAAATTACTCATCTGACTTATCTGGGATCGTTTGCCACGGTCGTGTCTAATTTTACGCGAACGTGAGTGCTAACGCGAGGCGCAAATATCGCGAGTCGGCTCGGCATTCGTAGGCGAATCGTCGAACGGCGACGAAGCGTGAAAGAATTCACGGTTGAGGATGGTGTGTGGCGCGTTCTTCGGTGAAAGGAGAAACAGGTGTGGAAAGTAGTCGAGCCTCTCACGTTATACACGTAGATCCGTTCATCGGTTGTCGACTACGTAATTTCTCGCTTGTCCCACGAAAAATATTCAATTCGCTTGTCGAACTCTTTCGAAGGTTTCCCAGAGATTTGACATGCCACGCGAAGTTTGCCATAAATTACCGGTGACCGAAAACTGGAAAACATTTCACGGGACAGAAAATGTCCCGTTCGTAACAGAATGATCCAGCGGCAGTCGGGGGAAATTAAAATTACTCGACCGAACCGGCCCGATAAAACGTTCTATTATGAAATTTATATTTTCACCGGAACCCCCTTTAATCTCTCACAGAATTCATCGCCCTTTATTTCTTCCTCTCGTATCCGCGCAGCGAAGATACCGCGTATCGTATTTTGAATGACGGAGAAGAGGAGTGAGTCGGGGGAAAAAACGAAGGAAAAACCGGGCACCGTTATTCTCTTGCGCGAAACTAGTCTTCTCTCTGCACTTGAATCTAGCGCGTCTCGTCCTCCCCCAGCCAGCGAAATAAAATAATTGAAGCGTTAATACGCGGAACGAGCTTTCAAACAAGCGACACGGTATTTATTAAAACATGCCGAACGAGTCCGAACAGCGTAACAATTTGATACCAAATGCTCTTGTGACGCATTAACGTGAAGCTTCCAGAAACCTTTTGAAAGATTCAGCGAAACGAGCGGTGTACAAAAGCCAGAAACTCTCGCGGCCGTTAAATTAAAAATTACTCTTCGAAAAATTCCGACAGGCGAGCGAATTGTTCCTCGTTGGACGCTCCCTTATCATCGTTCGTGCGTAATAATAAATCGCCGAAGAGCGAGAGTCGGCGTTCGGTCGATAGAACGGAACGAGGCGGTACGCGATCGAGAGAGAGAGAGAGAGAGAGAGAGAGAGAGAGCCCTCGGGGGGTTAAAGGGCACGAGGTTATTTCGAGATCGAATGGCCGGGACAATGGGATGACACCTGCGCTGTGTCTGGAGTGCAACGCACAGTAAAACGCCTGGAAACTCGTCGCGTCGCGTCTCATTGGATTTCAATGGAAATGCCTCGACAAAATATCGTGACAAAACAGTCGAGCAGAGTTTCTCCCCTCACCGACGTGGCGTCTCCGCAGAGAAAACGGAGAGTGACGGGACAAAAAAAGAAGAAAAAAAAAGAAATTTAAACGACGAGAGAGAAAGCGACGAGCGTCGCGCAAACTTGCAAAACAAGCGACGATTTTTTCCAGCTGTGTTCGACTAGCCCCGGATACGGATAGTTCGATACGATCGATTTACTCGGGCGAATTACACGCGATACTGCACGACATTAAGACGCGAGCGAGTGGCACACACGATCCTCCTCTCGTGTTGCTTCTCCTCGGGTGTGCGACGTATCGATTCCCGCGGACGAAGACTTACGAGTTGACGCGTGTACGGGCCGGGATAACGAACAGCCGTGGTATAAATTGCCCGATCGCCGATAGCCGGCACGTACGTGAAAGTACAAACGGCCGTCGTCGGGGCTGTATCAGTTTCGTATAGTTTATTAGAGTCATAAACCGGGCAGTGACAACAATTCGGCCGGGCGAGGCTGTGTGTGCCGAAACAACACAGTGGACTGGGGATCGATCGTTCTTCCATCCCCGGAAAATAACGAGTCCTCCCTCCTGTGAAATATGATTTCATCGCTGCGAAATTTTCATCGTTTTGTCATCGGGGGTTGCCATCGATACTGTAAACATCTCTCGAGTCCGTACGAAACGTTCTTTAGCTTCTAACCTCTTGCGCTGGCAACTGGTTCGCGGACCATAACGAGCGACCGAACCTTATACAATAACTCGTCTTCTTTTTGAACTCATCGGTATATATCACTTTTACTAAGAAGTAATAAATTTAATATTTGTTTTGCCCGGGTTATATTTCGATATACTTGAAATCAGTATATACTTTTCTCAGTGTTAGGTATATATTTTACCTTAATACGAACGGTAATATTTAGAAACGTTCAGAATCTCTTTTCCCTGAAAATTCTTCAACACAATTCTATTAAACGGCTTAACTACTTGCGCTGGCAACTGATTGCGGACCATAACGAGCGACCAAGCCGTATACAATAATTCGTCCTCTTTTTGAATTCATCGGTATATCACTGGATAGAAATTACCAAAAAAGTAACAAATTTATTATTTGCTTTGCTCGGATTATATTTCGATATACTTGAAATTATTTTCTTAGTATTGGGTATATATTTTACTTTAATACGAAGAGTAATATTTAGAAACGTTCAGAATCTCTTTTCCCTGAAAATTCTTCAACACAATTCTATTAAACGGCTTAACTACTTGCGCTGGCAACTGATTGCGGACCATAACGAGCGACCAAGCCGTATACAATAACTCGTCCTCTTTTTGAATTCATCGGTATATCACTGGATAGAAACTACCAAAAAAGTAACAAATTTATTATTTGCTTTGCTCGGGTTATATTTCGATATACTTGAAATTATTTTCTCAGTATTGGGAATATATTTTATACCTTAATACGAACAGTAATATTTAGAAACGTTCAGAATCTCGTTTTCCTTCAAAAATTCTTCAACACGTATTGTACGGTTCTATTAAACGGCTGTTAACCACTTGCGCTGGCGGACCAACTGATTGCAGACCATAACGAGTGACCGAATCGTACAATAACTCGTCGCTTTCCTTTTCTTTTGAACTCGTCGGTGATGATATCACTGGATAGAAATTACTACGAAGTAATAAATTTAATATTTGTTTTGCCTGTGTTTATATTTCAATGTACTTAAAACTGAGGAAATATTGCAAATATTTTCGACGCGCGTGGCACGTCATTACAGCGCAAGAGGTTAACACGCGATTTTCGGCCGTTTTGCAGTAAGCAGCTGCATCTCAGTTCCCGGTTCTCTCGTGTTTCTCGACCCTCGACGAATCTCCCTCTGGCAGTCTTGTTGGAACGCGTAGCTAGGCAAGACACCAGAAGGAATACTACACAGTTTCTCCAGGCAGGTGACCCCTCCGCGAACATCTGTGTTTACGGTGTAGAGCTAAAGCCTGATCTAGGTTGTTCCAATGGTTAGACCGACTCGCATTACGCGTTGCTTGTTGCGGCCAAACGCCACAAGTCCCCGGGCTTTGGCCGCGATCCGATCGACACGCTCGTGCGGTCGACACACACAGTGTATTTCGAATACATTCGAGGATACGATGGCTTCACGACGAAAGCGTGTCTATCCGTCTGCCATCAGTCGAGACGAATCCGCACGAAGTTGAAGCTTCCGCGAAACAGATCCTGGATAATTATAGAAATCCCCATAATGGTGAACGCTGGGGAACGCGTTATGCTGCTGCGTCTCAACCTGCAGTATCTGCATACACCAGCTATTCAGTTTCGAGCATCGAAATCTCGAGGGGATTAAGCGGGCACGGTTATCATCGTACACACCCCCGGCGCGATTTTCCCTGGCTTTTGCGCGAGAGAGATTCCACATTCTAATAAATCACCCGACTTCTCTATAGAAGGTTGCACGCAGCCAGGCGGCTTCCGGCTGCGTTGTCGTTGGAAATTTCGCTCGTCGTTTCTCCACAGGCGTCATTTCGAATTTCAGACACCCGGCCGAGATATCCGGCGAATCTCTGAAGGTTCCCCCCCTCCCCTCCCCTCTCTTCTATCAGATGAAACTTGGCTGGCACGCAGAGGACGCGTCCCCGACTCTGACAGCCGAGATAAAGTTACATAGAGGAACGTTAATTACGCGGGACCGTGCTGCAAGTCCGACGACTTTCGTTTCGACGCAAAATTTCGCTCGCGACAATCCCCGATCGAGAATTAGAAACTAACCTTCCCACCTCCCCTTTGTTCCCTTCGCCTTCATTTTCACCACCGATCTGCGGATACTCGTAATTCATTGCTTGTTGTTCCCCCGGGGCTAGGAGGATAAGGATCCCACGGCATCTTGATGAAACGGGAAACGTTTTTCACTTGCCTATTATTTTTTCTTAAAATAAGCAGCACCGTAGCAAGATCGAATGCTGAAGAAAGGCTCGCCGAGTCGTGGAAACGAGTCGCGTTTCTTCATCCTCGTCTCTCTTAGAGCTCCTGTCCTCTCCTTTCATCCGCTCGTTTCCTCTCGTCTCGTCGCGACTTTTTCCTTCTCTCTGCTTCCTTCCCTCGCGTATCTGCGGTTTCTCGACGTCCTCGTGTCGGTGCATCGAAGGAAAGACGAAGAGTGTGCATCTCTGTACAATCAGTTCAACGTGTAACAGCGCGTTCTTTTTTTGTTCTTTTTTTTTTTTTTCTTTCTGCGTCGGACTTGCGAGAAACGCGAAGACGTCGCGTTCGCCACGGTGATCGGCGGCTCCGAGATACAGGAACTACGTTCCGAAGCGTATCCTTGACTTTGACGTATCCTTCGATCGTAACCCTAATGAGGATTACGCCGAGATTTCCGACGTTGATGTTGCATTCCTTTGAACGGTTTGCTGTCTCGCGTCTCTCGTGAATAACTTCATTGTTAACACATTGCGTACCGCACTCGGCGCGCCCATCATGCTCCCAGGGCCCGCACGTTTTTGGAGCAACAGGGAAACTTTGTACAATGCGCATACGCACTTCTTTAATTCACATTGATGAAATATTCTTAAATATTACTATATGTTTTTTTGTAGTAATATTTAATTTATTTATAAAATTACTTAATATTTATAATATTTAATTTATTTATAAAATTACTTAATATTTATAATATTTAATTTTCTACTATTACTATTTATAATATTTAATTTTCTACTATTACTATTTACAATATTTAATTTTATACTATTACTATTTACAATATTTAATTTTATACTTTTACTATTTATAATATTTAATTTTATACTATTACTATTTATAATAATTATATTATAATATATATTATTTATACTATTACTATTTATAACATTTAATTTATTTTTTATATATAGTAATTAAAAGTTTTATATAGTAATATTTAAGAATCTATGTATTTTAGATTTTAACCACTGTTTATTTTATATTTATATGAACACATTGCGGACGGTACGCTCTGGTAAACATACAGCCTGTATTTTCGTACTTTTGAATTATTTAACATATGATCGAAAGGGTTCAAGAGAATGTATAGCATTTAACAAGCGTATTGTTTTATTAATAATTAAAATTTATTAACTATTTTTCATATTAAATAAAATGAAAATACCTCTAGTAACGTTTCTTGGCGTGGTATGTTAGGAAACAATTTCCCTACCTCTTGAAAAATTATATAACTTTATAATATATAATTATATATTATATATAATATTACACGATATAAATTGTCGTCTCACCTACAACGCAAAATAGCGTTCCTCGTCCTCAACGTTGAAACACGAAACACGCGAATTCGTGTCTCTCGTCCACAATGTGTTAACCTGATGTGCTGGAAACACCCTTTCCAGAATGTACAGCGTATAAGTTACAGTCGCGCGTGATTTCGTGCATCGACATTGCCGAGGTCCTCTCGGAACTTTCAAATTTCCACCGAGATTATTGTTTGCCAAAGCCTTTAGAATCCTCCCCGAGGATCTCGAAATTTAATTACGATATTCACGAGCGAGGCCTTTTGCCATCTCGATGTATCAACGATATTTAGGTTATAATATTTTCCAGGTCCCTGTTGAAAATTCGGTCGTCGAACGTGCATTAACGCAATTACTTTCGTTGGCATCGATACGCCCAATTCCCGTCAGAGCCCGTGACGCGTAAAGAATATTTAGCGTGGACCGACTGTGTAATAATGTGATCGATGTAACCCTCCCTCCCTCCCGGTGCCAGTCGACGCGAGGTCGTAAATTCATAACGTCTCGTCGTTGGCAACTTTCGTTCAGCCTTCGCGAAGTGGTTCGAAACGAGGGCAATAAAATCAATGGGCGTTCGTAAGCGGGATGAGAGAGAGAGAGAGAGAGAGAGAGAGAGAAGCAAGCTGGAATCGGTTGGTATTCGTCGGGTATACACGCGAGAGCAACGAATTTTTCGTGTAGTACGTACAGAATGTACGTACAGGCTGAGAGAGTGGATTTCTTCGCAGAGCCTAGACTTGTCCCTTCTCCTTTTCGTGTGTCCAACTCGAAAAATCTCTGTCGGGCTATCGAGTATAAAGTTCGAAATTGAACACGCGGCGTAACTCATTCCCGACGTTCTGAAACGTCTGCGTTTCGGCGGCTGGCCACTCTGGTCACTCTTGCTGATGTTCTGAGACGTCACGCGACATTTATCCTAAAATCTGCAAAAGAATTACTCAAATATAGCCCCGGGCTATTCCGATGAATAGTTTTGGTTCTGAAGTATGTCTTCAACAATTTTTGCAACAGTGCGGAAACCGTGATTATCAAGAAAAATGTGTAGTGTCTAAGATGCGTTACAGAACAAAGCACTAAATTTAATTTTAGAATATTATTTTAGCAAACAATCGTGCTAATGTTAAAATTAATTCAAAGCAAAAGATTTTGTTCCAAATTTTTAGTATTATTTGTTTGATATTATGTTACAATAATAGTAAATAATAATAAATAATATGAAATAATAATAATAATTTATTATATAAATCATACAATACTATACAATAATACTAATAAATTTATTAATTTTAATATTAATATGAAAATAGTTAATATTAAAATTAATATTAACTACTAATATTAAATAATAATAGTTTTCTTGCAATCACAAAAATATACTTCGATGGATTTTGTTGAAACATGATGAACGTAAATACGGTTTATTGGAACAACTATCACAGAATGTTACAACTTTTGTGGTATTTCTTCTAAATTGTACAATTTTTTGCCGATTGTGAACCAAATTTTCTAACGTTATTTCGATAATAAATTTTTTACTCCGTCTTCTTACCGAATTAAAGATCCTGTTGGCCTTGACGGACAGCCGGAAATGACATGTAATGAATATTATTTTTATATATGTGTTATAAATAATTTTATTATTGTAGTATTATAATTTTATTCGATACAACTGATTTCGTTTGAACTACTTGAAAGACAGGGACTGTTCTTGTCCAAGTTAATATTAATTGAATTCTGTCTGTTTGACAGAAGCACGATTGCACGATCATAATCTATTTGTTTAAATCACAGCGATTTATACGTAGAATATTTTGATACAATTGTTCTAGCGTCGACAGATATTTTCATTTATTTATTTATATTAATATTTTCAGACAATCAAAATTAAAATCAAGTATGTACACGCAGGTGTGCGACGTGTCGAGATACGAGAGACTTTGTAACAAATTTCGAACGTTATTTCTTCTCAAATTCTTCGTTCCACAATGAAAATTCGAAAACGGCTCGGACGAAATGCTTCTTCGCTATCAATGAGAAAAATTCATTATACTTTCATTATCTGAGAGAAGTTCGTCGACCGCCTGCAGCGAGATTATCAAACGAGCCACGTGTTTGACGCGCAGTCGATTTCCTCGCGATAGAGGCGATCCCTCGGAAAAAGTATGCGTGTCCGGCCTTGCAGGCGGGAGATGCGTGTTGTGTGACTATGGTGTCGCCATATGGTGCTCGTCTCTCGTTTCCGACTGGTACCGAGAACACCATGCCACGTTCCCTGTCATTCCCAGTAACCCGGCGTGTTTCGGGCCAGTCTCAAAGAGTCTCGCCCCCAAAAACTCGTCCTCGCGCACGAACGTATAAGAATATTCGAATTCCCCGGAGCGCAGTTCCGTGGAGCTTCTAAATAGCTTTTAGAAGTTGGCGGCGGGGATTGCGGGTGTTGTTTCGCGCCACGACCGGAGTCTAACGGGCGAATCGATAACGGGAAAGTCGACGAAATTCTAAACCGATCTCCACGGTGGCGAAGTTCCTCGCAAGTTGTTTGTACACCGCTCCTCCGCTTACGTGGGAGAGTATTTCGCCGGAGAGTATTTCTTTGGCCAGAGTTTCCGCGGGGTATCCGCCGCTAGCTTTCACCTTAGCCGATTTGTGATAATTACGGCATTAATTCGTTCGACGGTGTATTGAGCGTTAAAAGTGTCTTAAGGTCTTGAGTTTCTCGCGAGAGTCACTCTCAAGAGTATTCTCCATTTCTTTCTCTCTCCATTTTTCTTTTCTTTTTTTCTTTTTTTCTCTCTCAAACAGTTGAGCGATGAACAGCAACTCTGAGAATGCAGTATCCATTCGCGAGAAATACTCTCGAGAGCAACTCGCGACAGGTTTTACTCTCAAATGGAAAAGAAACTTTGGCAATCTCTGCGAAAGTGGGATCTGGCATCGTCAGCGAAAATTCAAACGCGCGATATATATTTTAACGAATAAGTTTTTTTTTTTTTTTTTTTTTTGTATTAAACGACAAGTTTATTTCGACGACGTGTCGATCATTTTGATGCTCGAAAAAGTTCTGGAGTTCAGGAGTACAGTTCAGACTTGATCGCAAATCTTTTTTCCTTTTCTAAAATGAAACAACGAAACACGTCTTTCCATTTGTAAATTAACGAATTTGCGCGCAATTTTTTTGAAAAAAAGTAAGCTTGAAAAGTCCTCTCTGTGAAACGGACGAACGATCTCCGAGATTGAACTTGAAATTACTTACATTCTACAGAGCGTACTCAACCAACTGTCGGTAAAAATCGCGCTTAATAACCTGACATTTACAAAAGATTTCGAAAGTGATTCGAATAGTTTCGCGAGCCTCTGCGTGCATTCCGAAGCAGTTACGGTTGCCATCGTGAGGCGAAGCGAACGTTCGACGAGCGACAGATAAACGACCCGAAGAGGAGTTCCAACTCGCTCCACTTATGTTTCCGCGACCTAGCGTTTTACGAGGCGGCCCTGATAAAGGGCACGATGAAGTCTCCGGTGCGGGCTTTGCTCGCTGGAAAATGAAATTTTCCGCAACGAAGCGCGCGGAGAGCGTGTGTGCCGGACGCTTGATCGAAATTTTCTCGGGGACGCGTCCACGCGAAACAACGCGGCCACTTTGCGCGTAACTTTGCACGGGCCGCCGCCGGGCAGTAGACCGTGCTTTTATTGAACTTTAGCTGATTACGCGAGAGGGACTCGTCGAACGATTTCCATGCCTCCGGCATAGTCGGAGTTTCCATCGAGCGAGTTGACGCGCTGGAAAGTGACGAGAGCCCTTTAACCTCTTGCCACGCACGTCGAGAATTTTTCGTTCCAAGATTGTAATATTTTGCTCAGTTTTAAGTATATTTAAACGTAACCCAGGCAAAACAAATAATAAATTTGTTACTTCTCAATAATTTCTATCCGGTGGTGTCACGCCGACGAGTTCGAAAGAAGAAGAAAGCGACGAATTATTGTGTACGGTTTTGGTCACTCGTTATGGTCCGCAGTCAGTTGCCAGCGCAAGCGGTTAAGGCGTTTAATAGAAAATTGTGTTCAAAAATGTAATTTTCAGGGAAAAGAGATTCTGAACGTTTCTAAATATTACTGTTCGTATTTATTAAGGTAAAATATATTCCCCATACTGAGAAAATAATTTCAATATATTTCAATATATAATATATTCAAATATATTTCAAAATATATATAATATTTACAATATATATATATATATTTCAATATATAATAAAAATAATTTCTATTAGGCGATATCATACCGACGAATTATTGTATACGGTTTTGGTCACTCGTTATGGTCCGCAGTCAGTTGCCAGCGCAAGCGGTTAAAGGCGTTTAATAGAAAATTGTGTTCAAAAATGTGATTTTCAGGGAAAAGAGATTCTGAACGTTTCTAAATATTACTGTTCGTATTTATTAAGGTGAAATATATTCCCCATACTGAGAAAATAATTTCAATATATTTCAGTATATAATAATTTCAAAATAAATATAATATTTACAATATATACACTATATATATATATTTCAATATATAATAAAAATAATTTCTATCAGGCGATATCATACGAATTATTGTATACGGTTTTGGTCACTCGTTATGGTCCGCAGTCAGTTGTTAGCGCAAGCTAATTTAAATACCCCGTGTCGCGGTCGTGTAGCGAGAATTCGAGTCGATCCGCAACTTCCTTATCCGTCTTTCCTCGGTTCTCAAACATTCCCTACCGTAGGGAGATCAAGGCGTCGATTAATTAAAGGCCGACTTGGCGCGGAAACGTACGAACGCAGCTCGAAACGCAGCTGTCGCGTCGCGTTTGTCGCGCCATATGCAGACCGACTGACAGACTCGCTGCCGGCGAGCCTGATAGCTCGATCGGGAAATAAATTTTCTCTCCAACAGGGAGAGACGCGCGTACGAAAGAGAAATCCACGTACTCTCTTCCTGAGCGAGGAAGAAGCGACGTATTAGTATGACAAACGGACGAGGCGAATTCGGTTTATGCGAGGAGAACGCTTAAATCTCCTGCCACGTAACGTGCGTAGGTATGCGCGTTACAAGGAAATTCCATTGGGCGAACCTCAACCCTTGTGAGGCCACGGGCTTTAAATAATTTCCAAAGATCCGAGAGAGAGAGAGAGAGAGAGAGAGTCGTTCGAGAAGGTGGCGAATTCATCAGGATTCAAGACCGGCGGTCCGTTATATCGTGGAGAGGGGGGTGAACAGAAGGGGGCAAGGCGACACATTTTCTTCCGTGGCTTGGCTCCAGTTGGCCAGCCGCGGCGGTGTGCTGGTTCTTCCTTTTTTTTTTTTCTTCTTTAAGCCACCGTTTCGTTTCGTTTCGTTTTATCCGAACGGAGTAAGCAGTTGTTTAACAATGAATAATGCATGGAGGATAATGGATCAGAAGGAAAACGCAGCGACGATGAAAGAGCCTGTTTAAAAAGGGTTCGCAATTTCCTGAAGTGGCGCTCGTCCCTCGTGTATTCTCGTGTATTCTCAGTTTGTGTGCAGCTGGCACACAGTCGGCTGCACACTTGCTTCCCGGTCCCCGAAGTTTATTAGAACGCGGACTTTGCGGCTGGGTCGCGTGCGGTTTGGATAAACTCGCGGAGGGAAGGCGGTGGAGTGGGGGAGAAAGGGTGCAATCTACTTGAGGACGTAACAAGAATTAGACAGTCTTGCCTCGGTTAATTGTTACTTCAATTTCCACTGGAAATATTCGATTGTTTGTAGAGTTTTTATCGTGATGGAATGTGCATATGTACCTGGCGTGGCTGATGGAACGCCGAAATTAGGTATTTCAGGAGTAAGGATTGACACTAACCGTACCAAATTAATTTAAAGTTACACGTCCATTATTGTTCCTTTCGTTCATCTAACTCTATGAAAATTATATCTTACATCATCGAATTGATCAGTTTTCGGTTTTTCTTTTTATTTTCGCTTCCTTTTTTTTTTTTTTTTTTTTGAGGGTAGTTCATCGTCTGACTTTTTTACCGCGAACGATTAGCAAATTTACATCTGTTTATAAGTTTCTCTGCTCGGGATCATAGTTCTGAACTCAACTAAAAGCAGCCATAAATGCACCATTGGCGTCAAAATTTCGAAGGAATAGCGTGACACATACCAAATAAGATTTTGCAAAGATAATGAAACAACTAAATCCTACGTATGATTTGTAAACGATATGTCTGCTGGAAGTGTATGAAGAAGAAACCATCCTCTGCAAAAAAAAGCAATTAACAAAATTGAAACGTCTTCCGTTTATTTTTAAACGAAATAAACTATGCTCCTGTGTATCCACTTCTCGTTTGTGTTAAGCATAAAAATAAAAACGTATGATTATTTTGTTGTTATTTGAAAGTTACGTTGTGCATTATTTCCCACGGTAAATTCAACATCTGTCATTTCTTTCAAAAAACAACAATTTATTTCGTAAGCGGTCAAATTACGGTAAGAATAATAGGTGTCGCAAAGTGGCGGCGGTACGTTCAGTATTAAAAAAAGCACGAGAAGACGAACGTTCCCGCGGAAGACCGACGTGTTCCCTCCGCGAGAGGGAAAAATCATTTACGAGAGAGAAGTGTAATGGATGTGCAAATACCGCTGTTAGTCGCGGTGTACCTCTCGTTTCTAATTTATCCGCGGCTTAAGAGGATCAACGTGGCAGAAATAAAAGCGGCGGTGGGATACGCGATCCTGCGGCTTTAAATTCCCTGCCGGTTAGCGGGCCGCTGCGGCGAAAGCAGCGGAAATAAAGAGTCTATAAGAAGGGAATAAGGGAAAATTCTTATCTCGCTCTCTCGGTCTCGGGGAATTGTACGGGGGAATAGGGCATAGAGTTAATTAGTATTTATCGCTAGAGTAAGTCGGGGAGGGATTGGCTAGTGGCTACGAGCAGCCCCGAGGGCCCGGGAATATCTCTCGAGTAGAATCTTTTCAGAGGATGAATTTTATCGTCCAACTTTGTCTTATCTCCCGTATGGCGACACATTTTTTTTTACGAGTTTGCATTCTCATAGTAATTACGCCGGTAAATGAAATCTGGTTAGGGGTTACTAACGATTCGTGGAAAACCGCGAAGCTTCTTTACATCTAATTAGCTAACTTTCGGTTTTCCCATTCTTCTCTTACCTTTAATTTACAATTAATTTGAGATCACTCTGAGATCAGCTGAGGTCATCTTAATTTATTCGCGAAGTTCGCGCGTAGATCAAAAATCGAAATATTTTTGCTAGTGTTGTGCACGAATGACGTGTAACCTCGTACTTGCTTGTAGTTGTGTTGAACTGTACTGTCGAGTTTCGCTTCTCTATTCAGTGGTGTGTGTAACTGTGAATTTGTCTTGTTCAAACAAAAAGTGAAATTTTACAATTAAAGAGATTCCGATAACTTTTCTAAATTCTTCACTATTTGAAAATTGTACCGTTTTTGAAGATTACTATGTATCTGATCGAACATGAAAATTAGATCGTTTCTGGTGGCGCGAGCCTGTTCTTGTCGGAACAATTACAGTGAAACACATAACTGTAAATAATACCTACATTTTTCTTGTAAATAATTTTTTTATCGTCACTTACAGTAAAGTAATCAAAAAAATAAATATTACAATCGTATTCTGTGTTAACAGTGACAGAAACAATTTTTTTTTAAGCCGCGAACGCTACCATGTTTATCTGCAACGGAAAAGACACATTGTTCTAGTTTTGTACCACATTATATGTGGAAAGTCAAGTTCTAATAACGTTTACGTTTCAGTAACGTTCTCATTTAAATAATATTACGCTTTTTTTTACTTAGTTTTAATACGCAGTTTATCGCTGCCTTTGAAAGAAATAAGGTAAAGATTAAAAATAAAACCAGTTTCGTGTAGTATGGCAAAGAATAATTTCTTTCGCAGATGTAGATGTTCAACGTCTAGCCAATCAGATTCAAAAGACGAGCCTGCTTTAATTGCTCTGCTATAGGTTGTCTACGGTGAAATTAAAGAATCGATAGAGTCGTTTCTAGATGACAACAAATATAACAGGCTCGCGTCCATCTTGATCTTCTAAATGCCCTGATCTAGTAAATGTTAAATAGAAACATTCAAAGGAATTTCCGTCCAAACTGAATCGCGAAAGAATGTTTAATATTCTTGCGCAAACAGTTGGAGAAGGAGTTGCACAGACACAGAGAAAAGAGGGGGTGATTTACGGATAGCGTCCGGAAACTCGCGGAAGCGTTTGGTTTCATCGTTTGCGCCATTTACCGTTTTTCTGCGTCACCGATACGCCCTCGGCTCCGAGAGATTTATGAAACTCACGAATGGTAGCCCCCGTTTGATTTATTCGTCGTGGCAATGTTTTTTTCACGAACGTGTTGTTTTTTAAACTTCGACCGGCCCATTGGTTCCCAATGAAATTGCGCAGCAAGCCGCGTGGAATTCGACTCTTTCCTTCTCTCGAGATGGCGAGCAACGCGTCGTCGAACAGTGACCTGCTTGAAAGTTCTTTATTCCTCGAGAGGCTGTTTCAGAGATTGTTTGTCGCATTCCTTACGTCAGAGTTGGCTAACTGGCGGCCTGCTAGCCTTTGCCTCTACTTTCCTCGTTGCTAGCACTACCCCCTCCACTAGTAGTCGATGTACAGTGGAGGGGGTAGCGCTAGCCATCAAAAAAGTGGGGGGCAAGAGTCTACCGGCCGCCAGTTAGCCATCTCTGCGATCCTTACGTCATCGCTCGACTCGGAAAGTTGAGCTGAACGTCCCATCTTTCACTTTCGTCTGCGCCGCGCTGTTTTTCCGAACGGAGAAACCAAGGAGAATGACCTCTCGTCGCTGGTACAAACAATGACCACTATTAATCTTCGTAGTGCATCGTAAACCGCGAAATGAAAGCAATTCGTTCTTCGCTGTTGCGTGTGAATGCTGCAGAATCTCTACGCAGGAGCGTAGACCGTGGGATTATTCGATCGAAAAGTCTTTTTTTTTTCCTCAAAGAATGGAACTGAAATCGAAATTTTTGAAAACGAAGTGTTTGAATTGGCCGATGACAACGACGACGAGAGAGAGAAAGAGAGAGAGAAAAAGTTGCCGCCTGACAACGGTATCTCGGGGAAATTCACGTTATTTCCGCGTACTAAACTCGCCACGTTTTTGCGATCGTTATCGCGCTAACGACACGTTGTTCTCTCGCACGTTCTTTTGCCTTCGTGCGTTTCCGACTTGAGCTTTTTTTCGCGTGTGCCGGCCAGTTTTTTCTCTCGCGTTCTTCACGTTCACGCCGGACATTGTCACGGTTTCGACGCCGTTTTTTCTTTTTTTTTTTTTTCTCTTCTTTCTGAGTGACGCAGATTGCGCACCGTGTCTCGAGCGGATCGATAAATCATATAATTCGCGGTACGTGGACTCGCGTTAAAAATGTATCGAGTCCCGGCTGTCCAGCGCGTAACTGTTGTCCTACGTAAATTTTTGTTTGTTCATTCATTTATTTATTTATTCACGGATACGAACTCATTACGCGGGTTTCAGAACTGTATTATGTACATTGCAAATAACTGGACGTTCCGAATTAGTAGCTTATCTGCGCATTTCTACCGTGTAATATATTGTATCGGTCAGATAATGCGAGATTAAAATCACGGCAAGATCGATTCACGGGAAATTTGCATCGGAGTGCGGCGAAACGTGGAAACCAATTTTGACTCCTTTTTTTTTTTTTCTTTTCCCCTTCAGAGTGACATATTCGAAATGAATAAGCACCTGTAATGTAGCCATTCTATCTCCATTTGTATTCCCACTCGGTCGATTCGATACGATGATTCTCGTCCCTGCCGGTAGTTTGTGTTATTGTATTATGGAAATTCCAGAATCGATGGAAGAAAGATTCGAATATCCGTTCGACGAGCGCATCGAATCGAAAGACATCCAATCGCGGATATAGTCGCCTGTCTGCTTTATCGAAGCAAAGTGGCACACGCACGCTCGGTGTACTTGTTTAAAAATTTCTGCAGCGCGTCTTGCTTTTCCAAGGCAGTCCAATGAATCTTTGTTCTCTCGGGTACGATCGATATCATCGGGGGTTTGGTCATCCATTCTAATCTAGCTGAAAGGACTGATGGATAGCCATATGAAATTTGCTGGAAAAGCGATCGCACATTTTTCTCTCGTTTATTATTCTTCAGCAAACTGTTGTCACTCGTGACTGTGTACTGGCTTTTGGGTGCTCAAATGTTTAATTTACAGCAACCGAAAGTGAAATTTGAAGAAACGAGTTGAAAAGAAAAAATAGATTTTTTTCATTAAAATCTTTTGTTTTCGCGAAAATCGATCATTTGAAAATTTATCAGGTGTACTTAAATTTAGTTAATTCCGCATTAGGCGCAAATAATCAACACGATCAATTATTTTAACGAAACATACAGACTTTTTATGTATGTTAAAAGTTGCTTTAATTTGTAAATGAGACTGCTTTACTTTGCGAAAAATTCTGTACAAATTCTTTACGTATTGATTACTCGTTGAAATCGTAGAGATTCTTCGTCGTTGTGAATTGTAACGATTCTTATTCGTCGACTACTCGATGAAAATTATAATATTTCTGATCGACTGAAATTATAACATTTCCTTACGTATTGAAAATTATAACGTTTCGTACGTCTTGCAAATTACACTGTTTTTTCTACTCTACTTTCCTAGCGCTATCCCCTCCACTTCGATCTGTCCACTACTAGTAGAGGGGATAGCGCCAGCGATCAGGAAAAGTAGGGGAAAGCGGGCCGCCAGTTAGCCACTTACGATCAGTAAAAGATAACTGAAAAGCGAGAATGTGTTCAGAAGTGAAAGAAATCAACGCGAAAAAAAAAAACTACGAATAAATCGGTCGTGTATCCCCGAAGAAAGATCAAACGATGGTCACCGTGACCATGGCTTTGCACCAGTTGCGTTTCCGGCGGGTGGTTGTCGTTGATCCGCGGACCAATTCGGAAATTGGAACGTGCTTGCTCGTAGAATTTACGGGCTAGCATCCGGCGGCAGCTTAATAAAGCTTCCGCGGCAGTGGTTTCGACCAGACTTAATTAGCTCGCGTGGAGCTCGTGCTGCTTGAAACTCTCTGTCTTTCTCTCTACCCTTCTACCCTTCTCTTTCTTCGCCTCGCCTTGCTCTCTCTCTTGTTACGAGGCAGCAACCGACTGGCAACCGACATGGTTTATGTCGACTTTCTGGCTTCCGTCGAGTCACGTCGTGACTCCACTTTCCTCTACCCTAATTGAAGACGCCGAACGAGCGCGGGATTATCGTTGATACGATGCCCCGAGCGTCGTCGTCGATCTTCTTGACCGAACGCGTTCAAATTACAGGCCCGAATGCGAATTGTCCCGCTCTCTCTCTCTCTTTCTCTCTCTCTCCTCTGTTTCTCCACTTGGCGGTGTATTTTTCTAACTCGATCAACAGCGTTTTCGGTTAATTTCCGCGCTGGCGGTGGTTTACACGCGGCGCTGTGCAAGGCCGTTCGAGGCGACAGCTTCGAGTGGAATTAATTAGTTTCTGTAATTAACCCGGCCGCAAACACGAGTTCGTCGCTTCGTGACCGAGCACAATTGAAACTAAGCGTTTTATTGCCGTCCGTATCGGGGCGAGATTACTTCGAGGGTGGTCCCTCTATGAGTTTCCTCGACGAGAGCTTTACGAACATTTGAGCTCGTAATAGCGGAGGACTGTTGCGTGTACAGGGTGTTCCATAATTAGTGGTAGAACCCAGGAGGGGTTTTCATTGCGAAGAAACGAGTTGAACAGAAAAAATAAATTTTTTTCATCGAAATCTTTTGTTCTCGCGACAATCGATCGTTTGAAAATTTTTCAAGTGTACTCAAATTTAGTTAACTCCGTATTAGACAGGGCAAATAGTCAACACGATCGACTATTTTAACGAAACACACAGACTTTTTATGTATGTTAATAATTGCCTTGACACATGTGTACTTGATAAATTTTCAAGCTCGATTTTCTCGAAAACGAAGCATCTTGCAAAAGAATTTTATCCCACGTGTCTCTCAGTTAGTTTTTCGCTCTTGTTAATCATTCTTTCGCTTTTTAAACTTAGCTACGCTTGAACTCGATTTTCTCGAAATTAACGAAAAAAATTTATTTTTATTTTTACGTAGAATCGCCCCAGACGGCTAATTACAGGAAACTCTGTGTAATTAGTTCGTTTCAGAATCGTGTTCTCGTGAAAGAAATTAGAATTCTTCGTTACTGATAAACGTCAGCCGAAATTCAGAGGCTAAATTCGATTTAGTTATTCGCCCGGAAGTAATTTCCCGCGGAAGATTATTTCGATACGCTATCAATCAGCTGTCAGAAGCGTGCGCATCGATGTCAAGAAAAACATGCTTCTCAGCGTGCTTTCATCCCCTGGCGAAACTTAGGCACCCATAATCTCGATGGAGGATATCCCGGAAGATGGAAGGAAAGATGAGGGAATAGGTTACGAAGCTTGCGAGATGTTTCTGTATCGTTTAAACACGATCGAAGCTGCCATAATACGATGCGACGTCGATGCGCCTCGGGAATGGCTTCTTCAACCTATTAACGATTTCGTATTACTTCCCTTTCGAGGGAAAATCCTGTCAGCCTGTGTAATTATACTATCGCGTAAAATTCATATAATATATTTGACAATTTCGATCGATCGATTTCAATACTCGACGATCCAATATGTATCGTTCGTTTCTCTGAATATGATAAGCAACGTTCAGCACCAAAATTTGTCATTTTGTAAACATGTTTATATTGCTTTGAGGTGATCGTTTCTTCATTAATCCTTTTAGTGTCTAATGATCGAACAAGTTGTACTGAGCTAAATTTATGCACAATTATTCGTCCGTCTGGACAATAAATATTTAAACTACAAATTCGTGAAACAAAATAAACCTGAGCTCTTTTTGAAGCGCTCAAGTTACATTCTACGTAGGTGGGAAAGTGAAGACACTTTTCTCTTCTCGAAATTAGTATAAATTGTCAAACTGTATCAAAGCATTGAAAAATTTTTTCTCACAGC
Organism: Frieseomelitta varia; assembly: GCF_011392965.1. Lineage (NCBI taxonomy): Eukaryota > Metazoa > Arthropoda > Insecta > Hymenoptera > Apidae > Frieseomelitta > Frieseomelitta varia. The sequence continues at coordinate 275,070 of NW_025110596.1, read as the reverse complement.
CAAATCCACGATCGAAGCTTTCTAAAACTTGACGAACGATTTTTTTTTTTCTCCGCCAGTTTATCGAACCTTGAATATTAGGCAGCAAACGATGAAATTATTACGAATTTTCATAAACTGCAAGTCTAATATTCAAAGTTCAATAGAATGGTGAAAAAGAAATTGTACATCAAGTTTTAAGAGATCATTGTAAAGAAGAGGCTTTGATTTTCGAATCTATTGCAGTTTCAGTTCGTTTGAAAAAATTTTTTTTCAATGTTTTCGCACTATTGCCACAATTACCATTCCCGAAAGAAAAATATTTTCTCACTTGCTACGTGACGTGGAAACATATTATAAAAAGAAGCAAATGAAACAAATCAAGCTTCAAAGCGAACTCAGATTTCTTTTCTCGTGCGATTTTTTTTGCAAGAGTTTAAATATTTAACGTCCGACTTTCGAAGCATTTCCGAATATCAATGGGGATAACTGCAGTTTGCTAAGCTGTGTACAAATTCTGCAAAAAAATAATAATTACAAAATTACGAAGTAAGATCTATTAAGGAATAAAGGTGTAGAATAAATCAGCAAACTTCGTTATCAGTACGGTTCAACTGAATCTTTATTAACTTTATTTAAAAATCTTGAAGAAGTTTTTCCAGAAAAGGAGAGATAATTTTAATCGTGATGCTAACAAAGTCGAGAAAAAAATAAACTGTTTTTCAATCTGTAGAAAAAAAAAAAAAAAAAAAAAAAAAAGAAAAA